>NC_034610.1:11395410-11409645 GCF_900095145.1 Mus pahari
CCCTCCCTCCCTCCCCCCTCTCTCTCTTTCTTTCTTTCTTTCTTTCTTTCTTTCTTTCTTTCTTTCTTTCTTTCTTTCTTTCTTTCTTCCTTTTTTTCTCTCTCTCATCTATCACTTGTGTATCATCTATTTTTCTATCTGTCTATCTATCCATCTATCTAGCTATCATCTATGTATGTATCTATCATCTGTCTATCTATCTATCATCTACATATCTACCTATCATCTGTCTATCTATCTATCATCTACATATCTATCTATCATCTAATGTCATCATCATCTAACTGTATCTCGTATTCGGGACTATATATTTATGCTTAGACATGTTTATTGCTGCAGGCTTCAGAACCACAGAGGCCTGGGAAATGTGCTCATCTTTTACTTGTCCCCTCCTTGCCATCCCTTCTTCCCACTCATCTTTTCTGTTGACACACTATAGGTATGAAAACATCCATACCATTTTCTTATCCTTAGGCTTTACCAGGGAAGGTAGCCTGGGGACTTAATGAACTTATGATTAAAGCAAGATTTATAGATGTTTGCTGTAGAGGGTGGTTCTGATGCTTTGGTCGAGAGTCTGTGTTTACTGATGCTGACGGTCCTTGTTCCCAATTGGCTTTTGATCTATCAATAAAGATGCCAGTAGTCAATGGCTGAGGAAAGGGAAGGATACTGGAAGGCGTATGGGGAGGATGCAGAGAGAGATAATCAGAGGACTAGGAGAGAGAAGAAGGGAACACAGTAGGGCATGAGAAAAGCCAACCAGCAACATGAGTTTTCCAGTAAGTGGGCACTGGCCACTTCCCCCACTGGGCCTGGGGCAGCACGGGAATGTGTAGGAGTACTCAGTCATTGAGTTAGCAAAGGCATTTTAAGAATAACTGGGGTGTGTGAGTTTTCTGTTCCTGGATCTGTGATATCTCCTGGGTGGGTACGCACTTGCGACCATCTAGGAACACAAAGTGGTGTAGACAAAACTACATGCAACAGTTTTAGCTTATAGGTCTTTTCAAAGAGATAAATTAAGCTGCTTATTTTTACTATTATTTAAACTACTTTAGTTTTGTCTATGCTTCTGGTTTATTTTAAATTAATTTTGTACTATATTTTCATTAATTTATTTTCGGTACTTTCTTTGGGTTTCTTAGTTACTCTTCTTCTAGCTTTCAAATTCAAGATCGAACTCACTTGCTTTTGTTCCCTCTAGTGAACTGACATACTGGAGCTTACACACTTTTTCTCTGAGGTGTTCTTTGGCTGCATCTAGACATTTTTGTTATGTTCCCATGAATATTCATTTCTAAGTACATACTCATTGCTGTTTTGATTTACAACTTGGTCTGTTTTTCTCTTCAAAATGTTGCCTAAGACACAACTGCCTTTAATTCAGTCTCCAGGGGAATCTGATGCCCTCGGAGGGCACTGGCATTCACATGCATATAGCCACACATAGGCACATGACTCCACATAATTAAAAATTGATATTTAACAAATACACATCTAAATAGCTCCTTAGTTTAAACAAAGTTTTGTCAAACAGACACTATCGTGTCCGCTGGGTGTTTCTATACAGCTGTGGTTGAGGCAATCAGTTCCACAGGTGCTCTTGGTATATTAGTGCATATAACTCTGAAGACATCATGGTCCTAGGATACACCTAGCTCATATCTCTTTGTGCTCAGAGATTTCTCTCTCTGATGATGTAGATACTGCGAGCTTTCTCTGTTCTTAGGTATGTTTAATTGTGAATTGCACAGGACTTAAGATTCATATGACTACAACTGATTGGAAATTGGGAGTTGATAAAGACATATGTCTGTCTGTCTATCTATCTATCTATCATCTATCTATCTATCTATCTATCTGTCATCTATCTAGATATTTTATATCTACATAGTTAATTATAAGACACATCTCAAAAGGCTACTCAGACAGTTCACAAGATTGATTATCTGCTGTCTACCATGATAATGCACCATGGCTTTGAATTTTTTACTCTCACTTTTCTTACAGTTGATGGCCAGGGCTTGTGAAGTAGGAACTGAGATCTAATCTGAAAGTTCATCTGGTCTTCTGAAAGTATAGGTGCTCTGAACCATGGAGCTGTTTCTCCAGTCCCTAGGTGTGTTTTAATGTTTTTGTTCACAGTTTTAATATTTTTTGTGGCCTTTCTGCCATTAAAGAATTTGTTTTTTTTTTTTTCTCTTTTTAAACAAACTGGTGTTTCCTGTGGATTGTGTCTTTGTCAGAATCCTAGACTACTAGCACCATGACAACGATACCCTCATGGGAGAAAAACACTAACACAATTAAATATAGAGTTTGAGCTTCCAGGATACTTTTTGAGTCTAAAACAAAATACTCACACCTGGTGTATTATGACCAATATTGAAGAGCAATGTACAAAGGTCAGTGAGTGGCAAGGGGGTAAAACTATGAAACTAGACTGGAGTTCAAGGACAAGATGGAGGGCTTGCTGAGATGGGTGCTTGTTGCCAAGCCTAACAGCTGGAGTTCAATTCCCAAGGACACACAGTTGAAAATAGCTGTTTCCTGCAAGTTATCCTCTGGCCATCAAATGTGTACTGCACACACACACACACACACACACACACACACACACACCCTAAGTCAATGTCAAAACAAGAAGGTGGTTGGAAACATGATTGTCACTGCGATTTTCATAAGTGGGTTACCATTTTTCTGACATAAAATGTGAACTCAGGTAAAGTTCATAGAGCTGAATGAACATGTGTGCACAGAGAATTCAAGGTGCTGACTTCAGTAAGGGAAATGGATTCTCTGGAATCTTTGTTTTGGCCTCCAGATTTTTTCTATTACTTCCAGATGAAGGTCAATATAATTTTATCATTCATCCACAATAAGGACGAAAGTGGCCTTATGTAATTTGTGACTATAACAAAGGATTAATGAAAAAAAAAAACAACTGATGACACAGAAATGAGAACTATATGTGATTTATTGCATAGCCCAATCATGTTGCCATGCATTTCTTAATGATGAGACACTTAGCAGGTGTTTCACTTGCCAGTGTTCTCATTGTACAAACTCATACTCTAGTCATAAAGACCAAGATATTATGACATCCTGAAAGGATACAATCTTATAGTCATTATTGACTGTTATGGGACATATGACTATACAGCAAATGAATGACTCTAATACTTTGGAATCATATATACACATGTATGTACATATATAGTATATACTTCACTTTCACACTTTAAAATGTGAGGGAAAAACTCAATGCTCTGAATAATAAAGAACAGATCTTTAGAAGTGGAACAAAGGTCTCCATCTGAGATTCTTTTTTAATACTCTTATTTTAGGTGACTTGAAGAGAAAGTCTCATGAGGGAGAAAGAAATGGGTGCACAGTTAACTCAATGTTACTCAGCTAAGAAATGTTACCAAGAGGCTAGCTACCTGGCTAGCTGTAATACATACTTTAACATAATACGCAGAAATACTGATTCTGCTTAGTAAAAAAGTTTTTCTTTGTACTTCTCGTTTGCATATAGAAAGTGAATGGTGAAAACTAAGTTTGCCAAATCCAGGAAACAGTATACTGTTTACCAAGGAATAGAATAAAAAAGTTAACAATATATCAAGTCTTTGTATCTTATAATGATTGAACACTAAGAAATTATGGATTTATAAGAAAGGAACAAGGTTACGAACTGGTGAAGGTCACATGCAAGTAGAAACAAGACACTTTGGCCTCTTGACATTTTCATGAATAAGTCTTTGATGAAGTGGTTTTTTTCTGCACCTAATCATTTAAAAATGTTTAAGTAGCTTCTGGTTTTAACCACCCTCCAGTAGCTGTTTTAGCTATGAAAGTGGATTCCCAATCCCTTACCAGTTCATGTGCAGAATGATCATACTTGGAACAATTTGCTTTATTTCCTGTCTCTCTCCTACTGCTCAGTTCTCCGGGGCATTAGATATGGGGTACTTCTCCAACGATGCCAGGTTATTTCCCTGTGAAGAATCTTAGCATGAAAACATCCAGTGCTCTGATGTCTTTTTTGTCTTCATCACAACACTATCTGATAGTTATGTGTTAGGTTTCAGGATGTTCTGGGAGGCCTTTCCCAATCATGTTAAGTTATGGCCTCCTGGCTGATACAACTTTATTTTCAATTGGATTTATTTATTTATTTATTTCACATTGCCTTTTATAACTTGTAACTATTTTTATCTGTGCATTTTCTTGACTTGGTTCAATAATGCCCCCTCCCAGTAGAACACACAGTTGGTGAAGGTAGGATTCACTTATTTCTCAGGCAGTTTGTGTTCTATTAGCTACATTAGGAGATACTGTTAAATCAATGGGAGAAACCAGAGAGTAATTTAGTCATGTTTTTGTACTTAAACAGAAATGCCCTTGTTCTATCAAGCAAAAAGATGATTTCCAAATATCATTTATATAAAGAACTTAGATTATCAAATCAAATGCGTCATTTATTTTCATAGTAGAAAGAACTTTACAAGTTACATTTAGACAAGCTTCAGGTAGCTCACCAATATCTTTATGGGAATAAGAGTTTATTTATGCTTATATACGATTATTTTATTTCTATGTGGTAGAGCGTGGCTTTAGGTAATGCTTGGAGACTGCACTCCCCCTCATTATTTTACTTATTTACAATATGAATGCATATTATTACTACATTCCTTTTATTTGAGCAACTTTCATTTAAACCTTTAATATTAGAAGTCAATAGAATCAAAGTGAAATCTGAGAGAAAAATATTCATTTTCAACAGGAAAATGGTCAAGGGGACAGTTTCAGTGGCAGCTGACAGCATTCTGCATGAAAGAAAAACAAGACTCCGTTCTCACAGAGGGTCCCACTCTCTGTTTGTCTCTTGCTTAAACTCCAGTGGGAATGGGTTTTGATTCCTTAGTGCAAAGCCCTGGGCCCATAGTTCCTCCACATATTTGAATGCAAACAAAGGGTTGAAAGTAGCATTGAAAGTACAGAGGAGCACAAACTCCAAGTCTCAGTCAAAACTTGCCCTGTTGAAGTATAGACTCTTTCCTATGTGAACTGCAATGTAAAAGGCAGAAATGAACGATTTCATTTGTTTGGGAATATTGCCTAGAAAGGTGGAGTTTTAAAGAAGCAATCAGTGTTCAGCTGGAAGTTCACTGCAGTGGGAGGACCCAGGAGATGGCTCCCTCTTTATTTTAAGCACAAAGAACTGGGATTTCACTGCATTATAAACTGTCTCATCCACATATCCTTGAAATAACAAGCATTTGGGGGCTTTGTTTCTTTCTTGTAATAGTGTGACACGAGTCTGCTCAAGTCAGGAAGACTTTTGAGATGAAGCGGAAGCAGCAGGTTGAGATTATTAGAGAAGCAGAAAGAGAATCATAAACAGAATGAAGGCCTCGTCTCCTTTCTCCTCTCAGAGAGGGCTCACTTACAGAATGGGGATTGGTTCTTTTTGTGAAGTCTTCAGCTGACTCTAAAAGGATAATTGGAGCAATGGCTACTAATGCTCCACTATTTCCATCTAAGCCGGTGATTTAGAGGGGAAATGGAAGAAAATCTCTTAGACTGAGGGAATTTGGACCCAGACACTGGGATAAGTTGTCTTAGAAGGGAGAAATCAAAGACTGTATCATTATTAATTTCATCAGGAAGGCTCTAGGACAATGGTTTTCAACCTGTGAGTTGAGACCCCTGTGGCAAACTCTATTTAAAGATACTTACATTACGATTCATACAGTCGCAAAATTACAGTTGTAAAAATAGGTGCCCACAACAACATGAGGAGATGTATTAAAAGGTTGCATTAAGGAGGTGGGGAACCAGTGCTCTACGACAAATGTTCAGTGTGTGTCCACTGCCTCCTGTCCTGCAGAGGTCATCTCTTCAGAAGAGTATGTCTTCTCACATGCTGTTTTACCCAGTCAAGACATCGATAGTTTTGTGTAACGTACTTTTAAGGCTAGTGAAGAGTCACGGAGGATGCGACTGGAGCCATGCTCCTTTTCCTTTAATGCATAGAGCTGCACCTCTGCTCTTCCTGGGTCTTCATTGTTTACGTAGAGCTGTGTAGTAACTAGAAGCTCAGAGTTTTCAGGAAAAAAATTTCCTTTATCAGGTATTGATGATGTCACTGAACACGTACCCAGATTGATTCTATAAACCACATCCCGAGTTTCTCAGTTAAACATTAAGAACCACTGTCTCCTTGGCCATTGCATGTATAGAGCGCTGAGCAGTTCATTCTGGGACAGGCTCAGGACCAAATCAGAATTAGAGGATGCAGTGAGGCTTTTGCTGATATTGCTGGGCAGCATCTTGTCCTGTCCTATGAGGCATGCTTGCCTAGGTCCGGGTAAAAAGCCTGGACCTTGTGGAGACAATCTCATACCATACAAGGAAAGCTTAGAGCCAACATAGAGGTGGGTATGACTGCGTCTGTACGCTGATGGCATTACCTAAGTTACTGGTTAAATCCTTCCTGCTCCCCACATCTTTTTTTTTTTTTTTTTTTAAAGATTTATTTATTTATTTTATGTAAGTACACTGTAGCTGTCTTCAGACACTCCAGAAGAGGGCACCAGATCCTGTCACGGATGGTTATGAGCCACCATGTGGTTGCTGGGATTTGAACTCCGGACCTTCGGAAGAGCAATCGGGTGCTCTTACCCACTGACCCATCCTACCAGCCCTGCTCCCCACATCTTCATTATGGAAACTCATCCATTTTCTTAATTGTGTTGGCTAGATTTTTTTTGCTACTTGAAAAAAAAAATACTCTAACTGTTACAAATGATCTCTAATCCCAGTAGCTGAGCTTACTCTAATATTGGTTTTATTACTTGAAAAAAAAAAAGAACCCTCTTGTACTGAAATTATCTGACATTCTTTGAAGATTCTTTGAGGTTGTTTTTTTTTCTAAATGCTTAGGCCACAGTGATTACTCAATAAATATTAGTTATTATTTTTAAGCAAAGATAAATTGTGTTATAACTTCAGTATTCAAGACAAGAACACACACACATTTATTTATATATTTAAAATCTGATCATCTTTATTTTTTTTTTTTAATTTTTTGGTCATTGATTCCATTTCTCACAGTGCTGAAGTGATCACATTCATATCTCATCTGTTGACTTGGTATCTGATGGAAATTCATAATTACCTCTTAGACTATCTGCCATTTCATGAACTCCCAACTATGAGATTTCCTTTCAAAACAATAGGTGAAAACCAACAAAGAAACACGTGATTCGAGTAAGCATCAAATCCTGGACCATGTCAGGAGGAGAAAGGCACGTAGCAGCAGTGTCCCCTGGCTGTTCTTGTCCTCATCCTGTCTTGTGTGTTCTTTCTTAGCTCTTAGGTTCATATAGATTGGTCCTAGGTTACCACTCTAGGTTTTTACCAACATTTCCAAGGTTAGACCATATTTCTATCCATGTCTTCTCCAAACCCCTGCTAGATCTTTCCCTGGATGGATATAGTTGTTTAGCTCCCAGATGCAGACTGTCACCTTGTCTCAGGCCCCCACATAGTTGCCAATCCTGTAGACTTTGTTTCATATCCATTACTTACCTTTTTTTTTGCTGCAGATTTCTATCATCCTTCTATACAGCCACTGCCTTCTCATTTGACGAATTCCATCATCGTATGCTCTTTTGTAATGAATCACTTTCATAGTTATGTTTCCTTAAGAACATTTTTGGGGAAAGTAAATTATCTATGGAAGTGGCCTTATTGCGAATCTCATGGACTGAGGCAACATATACTAGAGACTCTAGTACAGTGCTGCCATATTATTATTATTATTATTATTATTATTATTATTATTATTATTGACAAGGAAATTGCATCCATTTCTAGCATCATTTTACCAAACTAACTGAACTTGGTTCTTTGTTTAGCAAAGGTATACTCTCCAAGATTTAAAGCCAATGCAGAGAATTTTCAACACAGGAGCCAAGAAGCACATAAGAAAGAAAAAAAAAATGTTCAAATTCCTTAGTCCTCAGGAAAATGCAAATCAAAACAGCTCTTTCTCAAAGAGGATCCTCTTCTCAAAAACCTCTTGAGTCCAGATCTTAGACTCAGTGTTGATTTTTCAGAAATCCAAAATAAGTTAGTTAAGGCTGACCTGGAAAAAGACAATGAAATTGACAATTTTCCTCTCTCTTGCACAGAGACCTTGAACTATTTTACATCCGTCTTATACCCATCACAACGGTTAAGATCAAAATCTCAAGAGCTACCACATGCTGGCAAGGGCATGGAAGAAGGGGAACACTCCTCCAGTGCTGGTGGGAGTGCAAACTTGTATAACTACTTTGGAAATCAATTTTGTCAGTTTCTCAGAAAACTGGGGATAGTTCTACCTCAAGACCCAGATCCAGCTAGCTACACCATTCCTGGTCGTATACCTACAAGATGCTCCACCATCCCACAAAGACACTTGCTCAACTGTGTTCATAGCAGCTTCATTCATAATAGCTAGAAACTGGAAAAAAAAACCTAGTTGTCCCCCAATTGAAGAATGGATAAAGAAAATGTGGTATATCTACACAATAGAATACTATTCAGGTATTAAACAAAGACATCGTGGATTTTGCAGACAAATGGATGGAATCTGAGAATGTCATCCAGAATGAGGTAGCTCAGACCCAAAAAGACATTCATAGTATGTACTCACTTATAAGTAGCTGTCTTATGTTTTTACTGCTGTGAACAGACACCAGGACCAAGGTAACTCTTATAAGGACAACATTTAATTGGAGATGGCTTCCAGGTTCAGAGGTGTAGTCCGTCATCATCAAGGCAGGATTATGGCAGTGTTTAGGAAGACATGGTGCAGGAGGAGTTGAGAGTCCCACCTCTTGTTCTGAAGGCTGCTAGGAAAAGACTGGCTTGCAGGCAGCTAGGTTGAGGGTCTTAAAGCCCACGACCACAGTGACACACTTCCTCCAGCAAGGCCACACCTCCAAATGGTGCCACTCTCTGGACAAGCATATTCGAACCACAATCATTCACATTTATCACCAGCCATTAATAAGAACAGGATGAGAAAAGCTCCCTATAATAGTATCTAGTGCTTTATAATTAATATCCTCATTTCCTGGCTCATTTATGCCTGTCACAGTCTACTTGACTTATGCTACTGTACTGTGACAGGACCTATGACATATCTCTTAATCCATACACAGGAGTACCTTCTATGAAACAAGTACATGGGAGGTAGTAGAATTTGGGAAACTTCATCTTATAGAGGATGCTGTTTTTAGATATAAAATGATGTTACATGTAAAACTTATAAAATGATTAGTACTCAATTTCTTATTTAGTATCATTGACTAAAACAAGCAAACAAACAAACAAGAAACACACACTCTTGTGCCTAAAGAATATGATAATTTAGAACTGAGCAAGTCAGACATTTGATCCCCAAGAGCCAAGAAGAAAGGAGTAGGAAGATGTGCTGTCCTCTTAAGGAAGAACAAGTCTGGAGTTCTGTGGTTATTTCTGTCAGGATGGTACTAAATCTTGGGATCTAGTGGTTACCAAACAGACCCTAGCAGGGAGTTAAGTGGCTGGATTCACTCTGTCCGACAGGTAGGCTGTTCTCCTGTGGAATAACTTGTTCACTAGGAGACATGGGAAGCAGGGGTGGGGGGAGGTTAGAAAGCAGAGAGGACATAAAACAAAAGGGAAAGCCCAGGGAATAATATAAAACAAAGCAGAAGACCTTTGTGAAACCTCCCTCCCTCCATGATCACAAAGGAAAAGCTAGGAAGGAACAGCAGGCTCGTGTCATAGAACCCGTTTTCTGTCACAGTGTTCTTGACTTTGGTTTATAAGGCATAAGAAAGCCTCTATTCAGCTTGGTTACAGAATGTTATACCCAGCATGGCCGGCTTTGAGGTTCAGTTTCCTAGTAGCACACATGCACCTGCCCGTGCATGCGTGCACATGATGAGGACGGGGATGCGTGACCCCACCTACCCCAGGGAAATAACTTTTATAGAGTTAAGAATTTTTTTTTTTCCTCTCTGGCACAAAAAAAAATGCTTCTGTTTTCTTCTCTAATTACTGTTATATTAGAATTCTGCTGGGCCAACAAGAAGGCCTCCACCCCCCTCATTCATCTGCTCAGTGATTTGCTTTGTAAATGACTTGCATTCTTTGTCAGTATCCAACCTCACACTGAAACTCAGTGGAATCAGGCCTTTACCAGGATAGTCTTATGTGTGCAAAGTTTCTTGCCATGGCATACTCTAACTCAGCTCCCACTAACTGAGGTTGTGGCTGTCTAGAAAGGGCTTAAATTGGTTGCACTGGAGTCTCACCAGCTACTGGAGAAAGTGGAAAGAATAAATATGAGAAAAAATTATAACCTTTGTCTTGATTCTCCATTGTTTCAAATGCTATATGTAAAACATATTGACAGTAATCATGACAGCGAATTCATTAGGATGTAACCATGCCACAAATAATTGGAATTATAACTTTCTCCAGTTTCTATGGATGCATCTTCTCTTTGTTTCTAGGTTCCTCCCTTCTAGTCAATGGAGAACTGGTGTCACATGTGTGCATGTTCCTAGCTCTTGTTTTCTGGGTAAATTACTTACTAGTTAGACTGGGTTTAAGTGAGTGTAAACCACATTTCAAAAAAAACACAAGCATTCGGGACTGTATCTTCTACTCTAGTTTCTGAGTCAGACAATAGCATATGCATATAGTATAAGATATGGTATGATCAATATACCCTGTCCTCTCCCCACAAGGAGGGAGACAAATTAGCAACTCATGGACCAATGACTAGTACCAGGATACTGGCCAGTCAACAGCTTCCTGGCCTAAGAGCAGACCATCCTAGAGATAAGTCTTGGCAAGCTGTTTCTTCTGTGCTATAATCAGGATTGTGAAAGCCTTCCTCTGTGGGTATTGTGGAGATAAAATTCAGGTGATATGTCCCTCAGCTGCCACTCAGCCCTCCTGGCACTTCCTACTCTTTTTTCTTTTTCTGCTCATAGTTGCTTATGGTGATGTTCCGCACACTTGCCTGTCATTGGTTCACTTCTCAACTGTCGTCCTCTCTTCTCTCTGCTATTTTCTTTCTTTCTTTTTTTTTAATTAGATGTTTTCTTCATTTACATTTCAAATGCTATCCCTTTTCCTAGTTTCCTTTCCAAAAATTCCCTATACCCTTCCCCTTCCCCCTGCTCCTCGAACCACCCACTCCCATTTCCTGGCCCTGGCATTCCCCTATACTGGGGCAATGAATCTTCGCAAGACTAAGGGCCTCTCCTCCCACTGATGGCCAACTAGGCCACCTCTGCTACATATGCAGCTAGAGACACAAACTCTGGGGGTACTGGTTAGTTCATATTGTTGTTCCTCCTATAGGGCTGCAGACCCCTTCAGCTCCTTGGGTACTTTCTCTAGCTCCTTCATTGGGGACCCTGTGTTCCATCCTATAGATGACTGTGAGCATCCACTTCTGTATTTGCTAGGCACTGGCATAGCCTCACAGGAGATAGACAGCTATATCAGGGTCCTGTCAGCAAAATCTTGTTGGTATATGCAATAGTGTCTGGGTTTGGTGGTTTTCAGAGCTGAGACTAAAGGAAGGACCATCTGGAGACTGCCCCACTTGGGAATCCATCCCATAAACATCAACTACTTTCTTCTTCTTTGTTTTTTGGATATTGTCTTTATTTACATTTCAAATGTTATCTCCTTCCCAGTTTCTCCTCCCCATACCCCCCTGCTTCTATGAGGGTGCTCCCCAACACACTCACCCACTCCTACCTCAGCCCCCTTGCATTGCCCTACACTGGGGCATCCAGCCTTCACAGGACCAAGGGTTTCTCCTCCCATTGATGCCTGGCAAGGCCATCCCTGCTATGTATGCAGCTGGAGTCATGTGTTCCTCCATGTGTACTCCTTGGTTGACAGTTTAGACCCTGGGAGCTCTGGAGGGTCCGGTTAGTTGATATTGTTGTTCTTTCTCTGGGGTTGCAAACCCCTTCAGCTCCTTCAGTCCTTCCCCATGCTCAGTTCTTGTTTCTAACCTTTTATTGTTTGTTTTCTGCCTATATTTAGTTTAAGGTAAAATTTACCTTACATTTAGAACAGTGCTGGCATGTACTAAGCCTGAGATTACTTTCATTTTCTAAATTATATATATTTTTTTATTTGATGAATTTCTTTGCTTCTTCCAAGTGACTGCTACAAACCATTCATTCTCATCTCCTGGTTGGGATGTTGTCTTTTTCATGAATATGATTCTATGAAAGAATAGTTTGATATAAAATGAACCTTGTCAAACTAGAAATGATTTGACCAGGTCTGGTGAGAAGTTAAGTATTATCTTTATTTTAATGATTTGGAGGAATTATTTTTGTCTTCCATCATATTTGAAGAAAGTAGTAAAGATTATTTTTTACACTTAATTGAATAAATTGTCAATGGAGGTCCTCCTATGTATTAGGTATATAGAAAATTTTATGTAAACCTTTAAGAAACAACACATTCTACTTTTAACAAACACCCAGAGATGTACTCAGAGATGCACAGAGAGGCACACAGAGAGACACACAGACACAGACACATATACACACACAGACACACACAGACACATAGACACACACAGACACAGACTCACACAGACATACAGACACATACAGACACACACAGACACAGAAAAATAGACACACAGTCACATACACAGACACACATACAGATGTACACTGATGCACACTGACACAGACAGACACACAGACACAAGCAGACACATGCACACACATACACACACAAGGCACAGACACACAGATGCAAGCACGCACACACAGACACAGAAAAAACGGACAGACACACAGACACAATACAGATGTGCGCATGTGCATGCACACACGAGCGCGTGTGCACACACCCCCCCCCACTTCCATGTATCCACATTCTTGACGGAAAGCAGAGCATATTTTGAGTTAGTGAAGGAATTAACACTCCTGGACAAGAGTTTTTTTTTCTAATCTCATCAGGATGTTTTTCTGATAACAGGCTAGAGCTCTGTTTTGTTCTGTTTTCATTTCATTTACCACTGCACCAGTCTGAGGTCACCCATTGTTTATCAAATTAGCTAAACTAATACAGGCAATGAAAACAAAAAGCCGCACCTCCTTAATTCACTTGCGCATATAAAGTCTGCAGAGATGTACCTGTATTGTCAGCTTAGTGAAAACAAAGAGTAATCATAGCCGGTCTAAGACGTGAGGAAAGTAAGGCATTTAGGGGACAAGGTTGGCTACAGCCTGCGATGGGTACAGCTCAGGAGCTGGTCCATCAGTCCAGCTTTCTGACATCCTTGTTCGGTCATATCGAGCAAGAGTTATCTCCCTAATTTACAAAAGAAGAACAGGGGCGGGTTCTACTTGATGAAGCAGATATAAGAACCATATGAATCAATAGAGGAAGAACAGGGATTAAACGGACCAGTCGTATTTTCTATTACTATAATTGTGACATGAATGTAGGTAAAACATTGTGTCAACCTCATTTAAAGAGAATTATCCAAACATACCTATCTCCTGTGGTGGTTTGAATAAGAATGGCCCCCATAGGCTTATGTATTTGAATACTTAGTCCCCAGGGAGTGGTGCTGTTTGGAGGGATCAGGAAGATTAAGAGGTGTGGCCTTGTTGGAGGAAGTGTGTCACTGGGGGTGGGCTTTGAGCTTTCAAAAACCCACGTCAATCCCACTGTGAGTATGTGTATGTGTATGTGTGTGTCTCTGTCTCTCGTTTTCTTTCTCTCTGCTTATGGATCAGCTTGTAGCTCTCAGCTGCTTTTCCTACACCATGCCTGCATGCCACCATGCTTCCCGCCATGATGATAATGGACTAAGCTGCTAAAGTTGCCTCAATCAAATGCCTCTTTGTTTTTTTTTTAAATAAAAGTTGCCTTGGTAGTAGTGCCTCTTTACACAGAGCAATGACTAAGACATATCCATTTGTAAAGTTAAACCTCAAAAGCTAACCCTAAATACCTAGTATTTTTTTTTTATTTAACACTGCAAACAAAAGTACTCTTTGTTTTTGTTATTATATCAATAGTAGAAGGGTTTTAATTCTCTAAGTCTTTTTTTTTTTTTTTTTTTTTTTAGACAGGGTTTCTCTGTATCATGCCACCTGGACAGGAACTCCTTATTCCTACAGG
>NC_034610.1:11409674-11411887 GCF_900095145.1 Mus pahari
GAAATCCACCTGCCTCTGCCTCCCAAGTGCTGGGTTAAAGGCATGTGCCACCACGCCCGGCTCTCTAAGTCTTTTTTTATAAGTACTGGGGGGAGGGTTGAATGAGTATGGCCCCCTAAAGGATCATATGTTGAATGCTTGGTTTCCAGTAGGGATCGATTAGAAGGTCTGGTCTTAATAGAGTGGGTATGATCTAGTTGGAGAAGTTGTGTCACTGGGGGTTACTTTGCAGTTTCAAAAGCCTACACCGGGCCAAGTCTCTCCCTGTCTCTCTCTTTTTTTTTTCTCTTTCCCCTGCCTGCAGATCAGGACATAAGCTCTTAGGTATTGCTTCAATGCCATGACTGTCTGCCTTGCCCCCCACCATGATAATCATGGATTAACCCTCTGAATCTGTAAGTGCAATTAAATGCTTCCTTTTATAAGTTTCCTTAGTCACGGTGTCTTTTCTCAGAAATACAACAATAACTATGACAGAAGTTGTTACCAGGAACTTGGACATTGATATGACAGGCCTGGACATGGAACTTGTTGGCGGATGTGGACTTTGAAACTTCGGATTCGGAAAGTCTTTGAATGGTATAACTGGGGCTTAATGAACCTTCTTAGTGGGAATATGGGAGAGAGTAATACTGAGAGCAATGTAGACTATGGTGGCCTGGATCAAGAGGTTTCAGAGGGGAGGAGTATTAGATATTATTCTTGTGGTATTTTGGGAGAGAATGTGCTGCTTTCTGCTGCTATCTGTCCAGCTATCTCTTGCTGGCTAAATTATGGAGGTGTAGATTAATGTGCTTGGCAGAGGAAATTTTAAGACAGTTTAGTATTGGTTGTGCCATGTTGTCATTAGTGATCATTCCTATGCAGATCTACGATGAGAAGGAGCAAGCGGGACAAAGAAATATAAAATGTACAGTTCGTGAAGGACAGGAGTACCAGGAAACATAACGTTGGAGTCAAGTCCTGTGCTCATTGGCTAAGGAAGTCCTAATGTTGAATGGACTAGAGTGGTACTCTCAGGGCAAGTCCCAACCCAGCTAATCCTGAAACCCGTGAAAGGAAAATGTTGGAGGAATCTCCTCTGCTTAAAATCCATCAAGTTCAAATTTATGCAAATCTAATTTAAGGAGGATGCCAGATTCTGTGCTAAGCAAACAGAAGTTGGCAGTTTTAGTCACTTGGTTCTAGCTTTATCAAGGATCCAGGAAAGGGATTGTACAATCTCCCTCTGCGGTTAAGGGAAGCTACTGTGACCAGCGGTGTGGCAGGGGAGTCCCTTCACAGAAGCTCAGTGTGGCTATTGCATAAAGCTATGAAGATGAAGCCTAGATTGTGTCAGAGACCCCAAGATGCTGAAGATGACAGAGCCCTTAGATACCTGCCAAGGAAAAATGCATACAGGAAGTAGAACCAGCCCAAGGAAGAAAAGTATATTGCAGTTAACAAAGCCAGAAAGGGCAGAGACTGAAAGAACTATTTAAGAATTTGGAGTTAGCTCTGCTGGGTTTCTTTCAGTCTTGACTTAGTCTGGTATTCCCTCAGTGTGCCTCCTTTCCTCCCTTTTGGAATGCTGTTTACTCTGCGCCATTGTATGTGGAAGTATGTGATCTGCTTTTTGATTTTTTTATTTTGCTGAAGACTGGAGTTCAGAGACTGCCGTGAGTCTCAAAACAGATTTTTAAACAGTGTTGAGACCGATAAACTCTGGAGACTTTGAAGTTGAACTGAGTACATTTCATATTATGAGGAGGCTATAGGCCTATGGGGACCAGGGCATGGAAGGTGGTCCCCATAAGCTTGTAGGTTTGAATGCTTGGTTCCCTATTGGGAAGGAGTAGAAAGGTGTGGTCTTGTTGGAAAAGGTGTGTGGGCTTTGACGTTTCAAAAGCCTGTGCCAGGCTCAGTCTTTTATTACCTCTCTATCTCTCTGTCTCTCTGTCTGTCTCTGTCTCTCTTTCTCTCTCTCTCAGTAACTTTTGGGTCACATGTGACCTCTTAGATACTGCTCTAGCACTGTGTCAGCCTGCCTGCCACCACATTTCTTGCCACGATGACAATGAACTAAACCTCTTGGCCATAGCCGTTTGTTCTCTCTCTCTCTCTCTCTCTCTCTCTCTCTCTCTCTCTCTCTCCCTTCTCTATCCTCTCTCTCTGTATGTGTGTGTGCCCTGACAGTCAGTCTTTCAAAGTGAACACTGCTTTCCCCACAATAC
>NC_034610.1:11412417-11426897 GCF_900095145.1 Mus pahari
TCCTCCTCCTCCTCCTCCTCCTCCTTCTTCTTCTTCTTCTTCTTCTTCTTCTTCTTCTTCTTTATTTTGAGACAGAATCTTGTATTCCCATTTTGGGCTTGAATCTACTGTGTAGCTGAGGATGACTTTGAACTCCTGACTCTTCTCCCTTCTGAGATATTAGAGATGTGTATCACCAAACCCAACTGATTTTTTTTTTTTAAAGCTCAATTTAACTATTCTTTTAATTGGGGCCTCTGTGTTGGTTGGGGTCATCTCAGGCTTGTAAGCTCAGCTTTGCAAGTAGCTGGAACTAAAAGCACATTACTACTATATACAGTATTAATCTAAATACTCAAAAGAATAGTTAACCATCTTTGGGGGAATTCTCTACCTGAAACATTTAAATTGTTACTAGCAAAATTAAAAAATCCAAAGGTTGGTAAACAAATTGAGTAGAACATCAAGAAAAATTAAGAAACAGAGTAAGAGCCTGAAGCCTAATTTTTCTATTCTTTGAATCAAAAAATATGCTTTTGGAACTAGAGGGATGACTCTGAGGTTAAGAACACTGCCAGCTTGCAGAGGACCCAGGTACAGTTCCCAGCATCCACATAGTGGCTCACAATCACCTGTAACTCTGGTCCCAGCGGATCTGACACCCCTTTCTGGCCTCCCAAGTACCCAGAATACATGAAATAAATAAGTAAATCAAAGCTCAAAATATTAAAAAGTGTGCTTGATGGTTAGTTTAACAATATGAAAAATAGTTTTGTGGGGAGGTTAGTGGGAGGCTTTGTAGTTCATGCTTGTTGTGGACTTCTAAGAGAATGTTTTCACGGCATCTTCTAAGAAAATCTTATTTTCTAACAAACTAATTAAAGAAGAGAAAGACAAACTTCCACCCATGAAGGTGGGAAACACTTCACTGAGTGGCATTCCTTATATGAAGGTCACAGAACAGCCCCAAGGACTAATGAACTCTTTAGTCTCTGCTTAGTCCACTCTGAAGACAGGTGCTGCGATTCACCTGGAGGTGACTGTGAGAGAATGTATAGACGTTCGAGGCAAGAAATATTGGGTACTTTGTTTCTCACACATTGAGTGGATCTCCTTCAATGATCACAACTATAAGTGACACCCAAACAACTTAGTGGAGAAACAAACCCAACCTTCAAAATTTGTGAGGCACTCTTTAAACTGCACAGTATCATCTAGACACCACAGTGACTGGCAGTGTTATCAGCATCCCCTTAGGAACCAGAGTGTTTTATGTCGTCCTAAAAGGATCTGGCAGGGTTTTCAGAAGACAAACTTGCTGTGAAGAGATTTCGGTTCTTCAGCGCTGGCTCCTTCTAGCTGTCTTTGATTTTCATATTTTAAAGTTTATTTCCCTGGTGAAAGGATGCGATGCTCTTTTCTGGATGTTCATTTCTGCATGCTCGTTTCTGGTTTCTGCATGCCTGTTTCTGGATGCTCTTTTCCATTGGCAAATGGTTATATTGTGTATCTCAACCTTACAGATGACAGTTGAGGCAAAGGCCTGTTTCCTGTGGCATCAGCAGGTTATAAACTCTAGTGAAAATGTAAATGCTTCCTTTATGCTGAGATGCAGGCAACTGAGGACTGCAGCATTGGAAAACTTCTTTAGTTTTTATCTTATAAAGCCAAAGGAGCCGTGTTTCTTGGAGGCCATGTTTTAGGATTCCAAACTGTGTCTTTTATTTCAGCCCTAAACTCCACAACCAGACTTGTAGGGTCAATTTTGTTTTCCTGTGAATTCAAAGATCTTGTTACAAAAGGCAAATATTTTTCTTCAAAGGGGTTGAATAAGCATAACAAATCTGAGCAAATATCAGCTCATAATTCCTTTAATAGATTCTATGTGCTCCAAAGTTTGCTTCTGTGCTCAGATGCGGAGTTAGAGTCTTTACTCAGCCAATTTAAAAACGAGAGAATTAAGGTGATAAAATATACCACAGATACAGCTGACCAATCTACAGCCACTCGACAGGGACAGTGGGGTCCGCTCTCTCAAGTCCTGCAGCCCGGGATGGACAGGGCCAGCTGACCTACTCTCATTATGCTGGGGCCAGTTTCCCCCAGTGCTTCAAGTGGGAAGGTAGGGGTGTGTTTTATGGCAAAAACATTTTGAGGTGTTTAGCCTAGTTGCCTTGAAGAATTTCTATTACCCAGAGATTTTTAATTGTTTCCTTTGTGATCTAATTGCAATTATTTTATTGACAAGAATAGTGTATAGGTGGTGTGTGTTGCTTCCCATATCACCATAACTGGATGCAAAGAAAAAAAACCAACCAACCAAACAAACAAATAAACAAAAAACAAACAATGTCAATCGCTTGGGTAAGGTGGCTTGTGAAACATGTCTTTCCTAAAGGTACTGCTTGTCCTCGGTAGATTAATAAGTAGTCTAGGGGAGAATTCTGTTATGTAAATAATGCCAGGTTACTCTTTCTCAACAGCCTCCCACCTAGTGATTTCAACACTGGTGGGTGATCCTTATCTGTATCAATTAGTGTATTGTTGATTGACAGCTGTGTATCTTCATCTAGCTTTGATACTTTTTATTTACACCCTGAATGAGGTTGTTGAAATTTTTGAATCTGCAGTCATACTGTATTTCTATATTTTACACTATGCTCTGTTTGTCCATATTTGATTTTTCTCAAGTGGATTGCATCTAGAAACCATCTTTTCCCAACATTCAAGCAAGTTTAATCTCCCATTCTTAATGGATTCATTGGGCAGGGCACATATTACAGTTGCTACTTTCATTTCCCAACTACCTTTTCTACTAGAAAAAAAAAAAATCATGTTAAGAACTGTCTGTGAGCCAGCCAAGGAGTACAACGATCAAATCTTACATGCAAACTCATGCTAGGAAAGATGTTGAACCGGTTGGTAATTTTTTATTTTTTATTGTTAGAGAACAACTGATACCAGTCTCTAACATTTCTCCTAACTGTTCCATTTGATTGTTGGTTAAAAAAGAGATGAAGATACAGGCTTGCATACAGCAGTGCAGAGCACACTCGCTAAGAAGCAGAGGCACAGAGAGACCAACAGAAGAGAGTGTGCTGAGGCTTAGTAGGGAACACTCTTGAGAGCCCTGCTGTACAGGGAAGAGAGAAAGGGAGAGATTGGGGTAAGGTGTGGTGGGATCCGATGGGATCCTACAAGGCTTTAGTGGATCCAGCTGAGGGCTTAGAAGTCAGGCTGGTCTCTCAGGCCCTCTAGATTTGAGAGGAGGGTGAAGAGTCTTCATTGTTTCCAAACATCCTATTCATTTAAAAAAGGAAGGTGGTAAAAGATTAGCTATAGAATTTTGTGTCAGTTCTAAAGAGGGGTCTAAAGTAGGCAGCCCAGGGTCTGACTGGGGTTAGGCACTTCTACAGTACAAAGTCTGTTTTTTTATTTTATATTTGGAACAGGAAGGAATTGAAAAAAATGATGTTTAAATTCGTATGGAAGATATTCCTAAATTCAGTAAAAACAAAACAAAGCAAAACAAAAAAAATCACTGGAGATTCATAAATTTAATTGAGTCCTGATTTTGATGTTAAGTTGCATAAAATATGATTTTCTATTTTTGATTACAAATAAGATAGTTATATTTATAAGATTATAAAATATAACATGGTATATAGAAGGCATACAGAAAAAAGTGTGTACTTTCTAATTATTATAAAATTGTTTCATATTTTATCCTAATTTTTTTTATAAATATGTATTCCTCCAGTTAGACTTTTTATTACCCAAAACAGGATTATAAATTTCAAATTTTTGAATTGATTTCAACATATGTATGTCTACTTGTATACTTCATGAATATTATTACAAAATAGAAATTACCTGTGTTGGTGACAGATAAACTGGACAAAGAAAGAGGTATGCTACACTGACTGCATAAGGAACTCAGCAAGAAGCAGTGCTATAGTCAAAGGACTGAGGCTGGAATTTCCTTCAGATGCTCTACTGTAGAACATTAATAAGTGTGTTGAGGGAGGTCAAAGATGTGCATGTGTGTCCGTATGGTATATGTGATTGTATGCGTGTGTTCTGAGTGTTGTGTAACAGTTTCCTCCAAGATTGAAACATCCCATCCTGTAGGGAAGCTCCTTAAAACAAGAGAGAAACAACTCAGAATAGCTTCAGGAAGTCCCTGAATCTGACAGTATTCACTAGGCCCCTCCATCTCAGAGGGAAGTAAAAATATTGTAGAGTCACTTTCAGACAAGCCAGTCTATAGAGAAGACTCTGAGACCAAAACTGGTTTCCCGGGAGAGGTTTAGACCACCAGAGTCACTTGGCAAGGACACTCTCCAACCTGCTGAGCTGCTTGTAGGCTATGCGGTGTGCTCCAGGTTTCCAGCTCAGTGAGCTGTCACCTGTGCTGGGTGGGCATTGGTGATGCGGCTGTCTTTGAGTCGTTTCTGATCTTGTAAGTAACCTCTCATCCATACTGTTGTAAATGATCCCAGTACAGCTCATTGGTTTATCCAGTTGGACTTTTCTTTAGTCTGTCATGGGATTCTTATGTGGGGCAAGTAGACTGGTGTGTTGCATCTCCCCAGAAAAAGTTTTGTCACACAACAATGTGCAGGTATGTTTGTCTGTGTGAACACACATAGAAGACAGAGGTTGACCTCGAGTACTTTTCTCTACCACTTGCCACCTTACTTTTTGAAATAGTCTCCTCTCACTACCTAGAGTTAGCCATTGTGGCTAGCCTGGTTGGACAGTGAGCCCCAGCACCCTTCCAGTGCTTTATAGTATAGACACAAACCACCATGTTCAACTGGTGTGTGGGTGTGTGGGATTTGAACGCATATCCTCCTGCTTTCATGCCAAGTACTTTACACAACTGAGGCATCTCCCCAGGCTCCTGTTGCAAGATTTTAAAAGTTAATTTACTTAGGTCAATTAGAACAACTCCCATTCTTCAACTGTGAATACTTTACACATTTTTTTACAAGTTTAAAATACAGTATTAATTTGAATCCTTCCACTTGTATATAAGCATAAGATTTGTGCTTAGTACAATTTATAACACATAGTAGGAGCTGGTTAATAAAAGAATGAGTGAGAGTTTAGAATCAAGTCCCACTTTAGTTCTGAATATTTATTTAGGACATGGAGTAAGCCCACTTATATCAAATGCAACACTACACAGATGCGTAACAAATAGGAAAGACCTGTGAAGACCTACAAAATCACTTGGCAAGCAGCCTGGCACATAGCGAGCACTCTCAGAACATTAGATATTATGCCCAATTTACTTCCATCTCCTCAGACACAGGAGCGCCCAGTAATGGGGAAGGGCCCTCTGCAGCCTGGGATTTCCTACTGGAAAGCCACTGGAGTGCCCTCCTGGCCAGCCACCTTTTCATCTGCAGATATGTTATTGAAAATTGCAGCCCAGCCCTGTCAGTCTAAATCACATTAGAAGTATTAGGAGATGCTCTGCTAAAAGAAAACCGGATTTGGCAATTCGATTTCAGGGAGACTTGAAAGGTCATAGATGACAGGCCAAGGCAGAAAGAAAAGTGGGGCCTTGGGCATCTGCAGTAAGAAACACCTCAGTAAGAATGACAGTTATGGACGGTTAGGTGTGACATCTTCAGTAAAAACACCAGCTGAGATAGAATTTCTGCTCCTTGAGGAGGTGGTTGAGAGGCTTGATTATCTAAATGGAATATAGTTTGTTACTATTCTTCTCATGTGATCTGTAATTAAAATAGTACTTTTGTATGATTAAATTACCAAATAAGAAAAATAATTTTAATTCCCCACCAGGGCTCTATCATTTTGCTTCCTTTTACTCGAGTCTACTTTTAAAAACAGTGCTACACTTTAGGGCTCTAGTATCTCTCACCTTTGTAAGGCAATTACAGGATGACTTAATGAAATGTGCTGGTGTTCTAGGACACATTTCTTCCCCTGTTTGTTTTAGCAACACTGTAATTTTCTGGTTGTTTGCAGATGAAGGTTTGGAGGCAGTTATAGTTTTGAAGAGAAGGATGTATAAGCTTGAAGCATAAACACAGAAAAGACAGCATTATTGGTTTGGTGTCTAGCTATCCATTAGTTACTAGATGTCTCTGAGTTTCAATTTTCTAATGGAAATGCTTGCCTCCCATTGGTAAGGTTTTATTTTCAGAAGGTTAGATGGGAAAATGAACGTGTTAAGCATAGACCTGATGCACAGTAAATGTTCAACAAACTGTTCTCAAAGTTTTGATTTGATTGTGTGAATGTGAGAGACAGTCCAGCAGGCATTGTTTTCCTGACAGATGATGTTTATACAACTGTGCTGGAAGATTGTAAACATCTGTGCTTCAGTTACCATTTTCCTGATTCATTTAAGCATGGATTTTGTCAACTATTTCATCTCACCAGACACAGGCAATGCATTTACTGCACAGATGGCTTCTCCAGTCCGTCATCAAAGCCTGGGTGTGGTGTCCCATCGGGACAGGGTAGCACTGAAAGTTAGAGGCAAGGAAATTTGAGCTTTTGAATTTTGAGTCTCCTGGAGAGTCTTAGTTCCTGCCTGCCTTCACCCTGGTGTGGAAAAGCATATTTGTTGAAATGTACTTTTCTTTGTCAGTAACAATAGGCCTAGCTCATTTGGAAACACATGGAAATGCCAGAGAGGGCTAATAATCACTGTTTAATGCCTACAGAAACATTTGCTTTTAGAATGATTTAAGAAATTTGAAATGGTTTTTCTTTTCTTTTTTTTTTTATTAGATATTCTTTATTTACATTTCAAGTGTTATCCCCTTTCCTGGTTTCCCCAGAAATGACTTTTCTATAAAAGTATTACATACTTACTATAGATATTCAGAGATAAAGGAATAATTATTCCTTCCACCCAATGGGACAGTTATTGCTATTTTGATTAAGAATTTTTATTTTGATTATTTGTGCCCATGTATGTGCATATATGGATAATATGAACACATATATATTTTACTAAAATGGAATCACAACGTATAATGGTTATGACATGTTTTAGTCACATAATGAGGTAGTCAAAAAGTCTTTTACATTATGTGAATTTTCTACAAGATTTCTTTAAATATGGAAGGATGCAAACTATGAAATGAAATGTTAAGTCCCTAATTTTCTAATCTTAGAGAGTTAATTTATTTTATCAGACACAGGCAATGCATTTACTGCACAGATGGTTGCTGCCATTCAACAGCTATGCCTGGGTGTGGCATCCCCTGTGGCTGGGCAATGTTAAGAATTAGAGGCAAGGAAACTGGAGCTTTTGAACTTTGAGTTTCCTCAAAATTTATTTTCAGTCCTCGTGCTTTGTTAAGAAGATGGGAGCAGAGGGGCAGGGGAGGCTGCCGTAGGTAGTCGGCTACAGATCTTTGGATGAGATCTGTATTAGATCGGGGGAGAGGGAAGAGAGTGAAAGCCTGAAGATCTGCTTTGCTGGCCATGGAGGGGTATGGGTAGCTCTCTTAGGTTTTGTGACCCAAAACATAACGCTCCGGCCTGAAATACTTTCTCAGAAACAACGCCTGGACGTTGAAACCTGAGCCGATGTCGTATGTAAACAGCCGGTCTTTTCAGAAGGATGGATGCAAAATGATGCAGCATTAAGTTCTTTGAAAGCATGATCGGTGACTCCGTGTTTATGGTGCCTTTATGCTATGTTTTCCCTGTCATTGTTATTCTGTGATTGGCGTACTGCAGAGATGAGAAAACCCAGCACGTTAGGTTTAAAAGTTGCTCGCCTTTATAGTTTCCAACACAATGTAAAGAGAAGACCCTTATCTGTCATTGTCAAAGAAACTTGGACTGTAGTTTATACCAATTAAAGTAACTTCTAATTACATGAAACTGGACTTGCCCTCTCCACAGTCAGTTTCAAATGAAATGCTTCTAAGGGTCCATCGGGTTCTTTGTTTCTCGGTTTCTTCCTTTCTTTCTTTTTCAATTATCTGTAGACTTGTGTCTTCCTCCCGAGCAAGAGATGCACAATAGTGAGGATGCTGTATGGATTCACTTGGTGAACGACACCAGAGTGTGAGAGGGTCCCAGTATAGTGCTGCTCAGAAAGTCGAAGCCACTTTAGGAGAAATGGATAAAGTGCTGAGCTTTCTCTTTTCAATGCAGTTCAGTGTTCACAAGTTGTTTTATCTACACTGTTGATTTCTTCTCTTAGATCTTTATAAAGTCTAATCATATAGTCAGTTAAAAACATGTATTAAGGACTGACAAGATGGGTCAGTGGGTAAACAAACTTCACCAAACTTGGTGACCTTAGTTTGATTTCTAGATCTCACATGGTGGAAGGAAAAACCTGAGTCCCTACAGTGCTGACCTCAACAGGTGTTCCCTGGAATACATGAATATACAGACAAGATAGACAGACAGACAGACAGACACAGTCACACACACACACACACACACACACACACACACACTATTATATATATATATATATATATATATATATATATATATATATATATATATATGAATGAAGTCAATCAGACAATCCAACAAGTTTTTATTAAAAACATTTGGAAAGGGCTTGGGAGATTGCTCAGTAGTTAAGAGCAAATGTATTCCTAATGCCAGGAATGGGTTGCATCTAATTGAGATCTTGGCCATGGGAATCTCTACACAACCATGGTTACTGCCAAGGCTATTGGTTGCTCTTTCCAAATTGATGACAAGGCTCTATTGCTAAAGTTAGCTATATAACTCATTGAGCATTTTCCAGAAAGTTGAGCTGGTGCCTACACAGAACCTTCACTCCTATGAACTATTAACACTGGAATATATACTCATAATACCGGAAGTTACTCTTCATGCTACCAAAGAAGAAAGGTAAACACCAATCCAGCTACAAACCTTCAACCTACACTGATGACCTTCCCACAAGATATGCTGGTATGATGGCATAAAGTTTGTGGAAGTAACCACCCAGTGTTTGATTTAAGGCCCACTCCATGAAACGGAACTCATAATGCTACTTGTTGGGTGGTCAACACCTTGAGATCATATATATGCTAGGCAACTATGAGAAAACCAAATGTTTTCTAAATTAACATAGAACAAGATGACTCCTGATGATGCTCTGCAATACTCATAGATCTGTGCCTTGTTCAGCCGTCATCAGAGATGCTTCCTCCTGCATCAAATGGGAACAAATAGAGAGACCCAAAGTTAGACAGTATGCAGAGAGTGAGAGATCTTGGAATACTCAGCCCCCAGAAGGGTGTCTCTATCAAAACCCTTTCCTTAAGGGCTCAGGCAACTCTGCAGAAGAGGAGGCAGGAACAATGCATGAGCCAAAGACAATGGAGGACACCAAGGGATCAAGGTTGCCACTGTTAATGATGGTTCTTAAATATTCCAACCTCTCTTCTAGCCCACTACCCACCAGAGGTAGTGGAAAAGAAAGGATGGGGACCTGTTTAGAAATGGTTCTTTGGAGCAGATCCCATCTAAGTTGCCAGGAAATTAACAGTTTAGCTCACAGGTCAGCAGCAGCAGTAGTCCAGTTTGGTAGTCGGGAGAGCAAACATGAATCAGCAGTGGTGGCACATCCTAGCAGAGACAGCCAGGCCTCAGCTGAATCTGCACAAGTCAGCAGGAGGAATTAGGACCATCAGGGATGCCAGAAGTTCTCAGCTGTGCCTCTCTCAACAAAGTGAAGATCAACAAAGACACATGGCCAAGAAGGGTTGTACAGCTAGTTCTACAAGCAAGTCCATCTCAACATCTGTTGTGTGCTATTTGTACTCCCTATAAATATCATGTGTCTTCCACGGGTCCGTGTGTCCTCACAACGTGTGTTGCCCCAGCACATGATTCTGTCTCAGCTCACATCACTCTGCCAATCTGCCTGAGTCTGCAGAAACAGCAAGAAGTTGTAGTACATCACCAGAGGTTTTTCTTTGGTGTGTTTCTTTCTATGGAGTCCTGACAAATGGAGCTCAACTCCACAATGTAAGGCAGACCAATACATGTGTGTCATTAGAATCCTTCATCATGTGCCCTTTCACATGTTTGGTTTACTAGAACTTCCTTTCACCTATGTCTGTTTCAATGTAATGTTCCTTCACAAGACTGCCTTAGCAAAATATCCTTTTATTTGTGTCCACTTCAGGAAAACACTCCTTCACATGTTTGCCCCAGCAAAACACCATCCAACACAACCAACTTTCTGAAGAGTCCTTAATTTTCCACCTCATAAGGTCTTCTAAATGTAATAGGTCTGGCCCACATATGAACTCACAGAGACTGTGGTAAATTACACAGGTCCTGCACAGATTTGCAGTGGAATCCCAAGGCTGGAAAAAGTGGACTCCCCAACCCCCACACCATACCTAACCCAGAAGCTATCTTCTATTGATAGCCACTTCTAAATCAAAAGTTAGTGTTTTACAAGGAAGTCTCACTGGGGACACAAGCCAGTATTAAGTGTAGACTGGTGCCCAGCAGTAGGTAGCCAGCAGAAAACTTAACAGCATCTTTCAAGGTTCTTGCTCTCATAATGTTAAGTCAGGACACCTTTTCCCTTATCTTACAGATCCTTTGCATATATATCATGATTTCTGCTTTTGTGTTTTTATGGGATTCTTATGTTTTTTCTCCTTTTTCTTTGGCTTGATTTCTTGTTTGGTTGTTTTGTCATATTCAATTTGTTTGGTTTTGTTTTATTATATGTTGTTTTACTAATCTGTTCCTTAAATGCTTGTTTGTTTTCTAAGGAGAGACATAGTGTGGATCTGGATGGGAGGAAAAGAAAAGGGAATTGAGAGGAGTGGGGTGAGGGAAAATCATAATCAGAATATATTATATTTAAAAAGTCCATTTTAAATTAAAATTGGAAAAAAACTTAGGGGTTTTATACCCTCTGAAAAGTTCCCAGAATCCCAAACATTATCTATGAGCAGCTGGGCCAAAATCACACCCCTCCTAGTGCATGAGACAAATTACAGTCACCTGCATGAAACGGCCTTTTATCCCATATCTGGGATTTTCAAAAAAGCATATATTCACATAACTGGGTTTGTAAAGAAACCAAAATTCTCACCACACTGATGTTTAATCGATGGTGATGAGCTGAGGGGCTACAGGAAGACCAGAGATCATCGTTGCTCATCTTCCTTTCAGCAACTTTCTCCTTCTCATTCCTGATTAGGAAGAGTGCACACCACAGGTCTCTCTTTTGTAGATATTTTTCTCTTGCTAGGTGGTTGTGCCACCCAGCATTCAGGAGGCAGAAGTAGAGGCAGATAGAGCTCTGAGTTCGAGGCCAGTCTGGTGTACAAAGGGAGCTCCAGGATTGCCAGGGCTCCCTGTCACCAAAACAAACATCAAAACCAACCAACCAACCAACCAACCAAAAAAAACCACTGACTTAGTCAGGGTTTATATTCCTGCACAAACATCATGACCAAGAAGCAGTTGGAGAGGAAAGGGTTTATTTGGCTTACACTTCCACATTGCTGTTCATCACTGAAGAAGTCAGGACTGGAACTCAAGCAGGTCAGGGAGCAGGAGCTAATGCAGAGGCCGTGGAGGGATGTTCTTTACTGACTTGCTTCCCCTGGCTTGCTCAGCCTGTTCTCTTATAGAACCCAAGACTACCAGCCCAGAGATGGTCCCACCCACAAGGGGCCCTCCCTGCTTGGTCACTAATTGAGAAAATGCCCTGCAGCTGGATCTCATGGAAGCATTACCCCAACTAAAGCTCCTTTCTCTATGATAACTCCAGCTGTGTCAAGTTGACACAAAATTAGCGAGTACAAACACCCAAAATTTCTTTTTTCTTTTTTCTTTTTTCTTGAAAATAAATTTGTTTCATATAATATATTCTGATCATGGTTTTCCCTCCCTCATTGCTCCTCAGATCATTCCATATCCCTACTTTTCCAACTCAAAGTTTTCATTCTCTCTTGAAAAAACAAATTAGGTGAATAAAAAAACAAGTGAAAGAAAAGAAAAACAAACAAAAGAAAAAAGAAAATAAGAGCATAGAAACAAACATATGCAGACACACATATATACACAGATACATGTACACACATGTATACATACAGACACACAGAGACACATGCACACACACATGTAGACACACATATATACACACACAGGGACATGCACACATGTAGATATACATGCAGACACATGTGCACCCATGCATACACACACACACACACATATATACATATATATATATATATATATATATATACACAAATATGAAGACACACACAGATACACATAGAAATGCACATACACAGACATACACACATACAAATACAAAAACACCCAGACACACCCAGACTGGTACAGACAAATACACACACACACACACACACACACACACAAATATGAAGACACACAAACATACACACAGATACACATAGACATGCACATAGACATAGACAAAGATGTACATGGAAACATATGTGTGTCTGTATGTGTGTACATGTTTGTTCACACATACACCAATCAACCAATCAAATAAACACCTTATGAAACTCAAAATTGGAAAACATCATATATAAGTAAAAGACCAGTAAGGTTAAAAGAAAAAAAAGAGCCCAATCAAAGCAATGTGAAACAACAACAACAACAACACCCCCCCAAATTCGTTTATTTTGTGTTGTTCATCTACTGCTGGACATGGAGTCTGCCCTTAAGTGTGTTTTGTATGCTCAGTGAGAGAGAAATTAATTTTTCCTTTTTGAAAGGTTGTTAATTGGAGATAGATTCTTGGATAGCGATGGTAGCTCATGTCCACTTCTCTTCTCAGTGCTAGGACCCACTCTGGCTTGAACTTGTGCAGACCCTGTGCATATTGTCACAGTCTCCTTGAGTTCCAATGTGTGTCAGTCCTGCTGTGTTCTGAAGACACTATTTCTATGGCATCATCCATCCCCTCATCCCCTCCGGCTCTTGGAATCTTTCTGCCTCCTCTTTTGTACAGATCCTCTAGCCTCGAGGGGAGGTATTTCAGGGTCTCTTACTCTCTCAACATTATCCAGCTGTGAGTCTCTGATTTAGTTCTTATCTACCGAAGGAGAAAGCTTCTCTAATGGTGGCTGAGGGAGGCACTGATCTATGGTTATAACAGAATGTCACTAGGAGTTATTTTGTTTCTATGTTCCTTAAGCAGAACCATAATATTTGGTTATTCCCTAGACCCCTGGCCCATCTAGTTACAGGTTCTTGGCTACTTGAGCAGTGTCAGGCATGGTCTCCATCTCATGGAGTGGACATTAAATCCAGTCAGATCATGGTTGATAACTGTCTTAGTTGGGTTTAATTGCTATAAACAGACACCATGACCAAGACAACTCTTATAAGGACAACATTTAATTGGGGCTGGCTTACAGGTCCACTATCAAGGTGGGAGCACAGTGTCATCCAAGAAGGCATGTTGTAGGAGGAGCTTAGAGTTCTACATCTTCATCTGAAGGCTGCTAGGAGAAAACTGGCTTCCAGGTAGCTAGAACTAGGGTATTAAAGCCCATGCTTACAGTGACACACCTACTCCAACAAAGCCACACCTCCTAATAGTGCCAATCCCTGACCTAAGCATATACAAACTATCACAATAACTCAAGTGTTTGTATCACTCTTGTACCTATATATATGCAGCCAGGTCAACATTACAGATCAAAGGATTTATAGCAGGGTTTATGTTTCCCTTTCCCCTCGGGGCATGAGCAGAGTAACTTCCAGTACCATGAACACTAATCAGGCTCCAGGTGGACCCCAACTTCTTCCTGCTGATGTTCAATGTGATATATAATCTACAGCAATGGGACTGTACTATCAATTTGTGGAGAAGAACCAATAGCCTTGGCAATACCCTGAGTTGTTTAAAGGTTTCCATGGGACTCCTTTGGCCAACAACTCAATTAGATGTAATACCTTGTCACCACTGGAGATTTCATTTGCTAGTACGAAATAACTAGTTGGGGCCTTTGTCTATTGCAGTTTTTGATGATTTCATGTATATTTCTTTCATATATTTATTTATTTAAAAATATTCTACTGTTTTAGGTTTCCATAGCATCCCCCTCAAATGACCCTTGATGTTAGCTGTCCCTGTCCACTTTCCTTTCTTTGCATCTCTCTTCTGCTGTTCACTTGACTTCCCCTTTCCAGCCTCCTCTGTTTCTTTATAACTATATATTCAATTTCCCTTCCCTTGGTAGATTCCTCTCACCCCAGTTTCTTACTCTATACCTAATCTCTTTAATTATTCAGATAGTTTCAAAGGCTTTAAAACTAACATCTAAATGTTAAAGAATATATAACCTCTGCGTTTTACCCAGATCTCAAAATATTGATGCATCATTAAAAATTACATGCAGAACTAAGCTCACCACATTCCCTCGCTCATGACCGACTACCTCTAGTTCTGAAAAAGCTCTTCTCTTCTTTGCTTTTTAATCAGTCCCAGCCTTATTTACCTTGACAATTTT
>NC_034610.1:11427407-11434547 GCF_900095145.1 Mus pahari
AAAGAACTAACATCTAAATGTTAAAGAATATATAACCTCTGCGTTTTACCCAGATCTCAAAATATTGATGCATCATTAAAAATTACATGCAGAACTAAGCTCACCACATTCCCTCGCTCATGACCGACTACCTCTAGTTCTGAAAAAGCTCTTCTCTTCTTTGCTTTTTAATCAGTCCCAGCCTTATTTACCTTGACAAAAAGAAGAAGAGTTGAGGAAGGGGTTCAAGTGATAAACATCCACTGTACTTTTTTTAAAGCACAATTTTGATTATCTTCCCTCTGTATTTGCTGTTGATTTGTTTACTGTCTATCTCAATTTTTCTAAAATGAAACATTTTATAAAATAAGGTTCTAGCATAATACCTGGTTAATAGCAGACCAAATTCCACATTTTTGGTGGCGTTCTGAAACAACACAGGCTCTTTGACCAAGGACATGATTCCCCTATGGGTTGGAAGTACTCTTTTGTCTCCCTCCCTTTCTTTCTAAGTTGACCTAATTGTTATGATGATTTTTCACCTATACAAAGATAATTTTCACTTAAATGTAGATGGTGCTGGTCAGATATGAGAACACGGATACATGAAGAAACATATAAATTTAAAGTAACAATTTCAGATAGTTGAATGTAGCTGTTTGGGGTACTTGCTCAGCCTTCACGCATGCTCACTAAACAAGTCTTGTCTATATAGATTTTGGCTCGTTACGCGGGTTGCTTCAGTTTTAAGTCAAGTGCTTATTATACTGTTGAGTAGAAACTTTCCCTGTCCTCTGTTAAAGTCTTTGGGCCTAATCAGGAGTCTGAAGTGACCTGAAGAAGACCCGATCCTCAGAGCGGCAGGTGGGAGCTACCCCATCCTCTGGAACTGTGCCAGAAAACCTTGTGCCCAATCTGTTCCCAAATCCTGCCTTTCTGTCTGTGATTGCAACCTGAACACACTTCAGGAATTATGTATTAATTAATGTCAACATAGTGCAACTGAAGAAAGAAGGGAAATTGCTTCAGCTCATTCCTGAGGGATCTCAGAAATTTGTTTCAGTTGAAGCTACCTCAGGGCAGCAGGGAGGCAAACCGGAAGGTGCTATACAGCACAGGGGTGACCCAGGGATGACCTTTGCGAGACTCTGGACAGGCATTTGTTTCTATATTGTGTCTATTTTGTTATGATGTTTTTTAAACCTTGCAAATACTGATTCATGGCATTAAATAGCTTAAGTATCCAAATTATGACTTCATTAGGTTTGTGTTCATTTCTAGGATGCCCGTTTAAACTTCTAGCAAGGGTCTTCCAAACAGCAGTTTCTTGATTCTGTGGACTTCTCTGAAAAGCTTTTCACAGAACGGATCCATCAAACAGACGGGTATGTGTATCTTCTGGAGTTTATCTTCAAATCAGAAGCAAATTCTGCATCATATTTTAGGTCCATAATACTAGGAACTGAATACTAAAATGTAGTCATTGTGGACAATTATGATAACAAATATGTACTAACATTTTATACTTGATCTAAATATTAAGTCCAGTATGTGGTTCACTAATGAGATACATAGCTTGCAGTAGAAGCAAAAGGGTCCTGATTTGTTAGGGTTCTCTAGAGGAATAAAATTTATAGAATGAACACATATATTTATACATATGGGGTTTATTACAATAGATATTATTATTATATAATGTGTAATTGTATAAATATATTACTTAATATATTTATATTATATATTTAATAATAAATATAATATAATAAGTATAACACAATAAATATAATATATCATTACAGGCTGTGGTCCAGCTAGTCCAACAATAGCTGTCTATCAATGGAGGTCCAATAACCCAAAAGTTGTTCAGTCCAAGAGTCTGGGTGTCTCAGCTGGCCTTCAGTATATGCCAGAATCTCAAGGCAGTCTGCTCAAAGTTATGAGGGATGGCTTTGTCAGCTAGAGTGACAGCAAGCAGGAGAGGAGAACGAGCTTCCTTTCCCATGTCCTCTATATAGACTGACACCAAGGAGAGATGGCTCCCATTGTAGGTGGCTCTTCCTAGCTTAAAGATCCAGATTAGAAGTGGATCTTCCCACTTCAAATGATTTAATTAAGAAAAATTCTGTCACAGGTATGTCCAGCCATTTTAGTTTCCGTTGTTATTTCCCGATGTAGTCAACTTGACAATCAAGAATAGCCATCAAAAATTTCAATTTTGAGTTCATAACAATTATTTGAAGGAATGCTGGTACATTAATTGAATATTCTTCCAATTTCATCCCGACATTATATTGTTTATAAAATAGCTGTTTTTATTCTTAATTTACTTATTTACATCCCAAATGCTGCCCCCACTCCTGGTTCCCCCTCACAGAGTTCCTCCACCCTATGCCCCTCCTCTTTGCCTCTGAGAGAGTGTTCTCCCCCCCGCCCCCCAGTATCCTTCTGCCCCACCCCCCTAGACCCTGGTCCATCAAGTCTCCACAGAATTAGGTGCATCCTTTTCCACTGAGGACAAACAAGGCAGCCCTCTGCTACATATGTGCTGGGGGGGGGGGCTGTGGTGGCACGGGAGGACTTGGTCCAGCCTGTGTATTCTCCTTGGTTGGTTGGTGATTCAGTCTCTGGGAGCTCTTAGGGGTCTAGGTTAGTTGACACTGTTGGTCTTCCTGTGGGGTTGCCATCCCCTTCTGCTCCTTCAATCCTTCCCCTAACTCTTAGGGGTCCCTGACTTCCGTCTAATGTTTGTCTGTGGGTATCTGTGTCTGTCTCGGTCAGCTGCTGGGTAGAGTCTTGACAATCATTTAATCACAGGTACTCACCACTTTTTTTTTTTTTNTTATATGTAAGTACACTGTAGCTGTCTTCAGACACTCCAGAAGAGGGAGTCAGATCTCGTTAAGGATGGTTGTGAGCCACCATGTTGTTGCCGGGATTTGAACTCTGGACCTTTGGAAGAGCAGTCGGGTGCTCTTACCCACTGAGCCATCTCACCAGCCCGTAATCACCACTTTTAAGTCTTGATCTTCTTATCCATAGATTAGGATTAATGGGGAAAATGGGATGACTTTATGATGAAACTTGGTCACTTCAACCCCCAATGGCTTTGCTAAAGTTAGAGACATGTAAGTTCTACCAAACACTGCCATTATCTTTAATGGCTGTAAGTTTTTTTCTAAACCTTAATAGGCTAACTTGAATAAAGGCCTCTGAAGCATGCATTTTTCCTCTGCTTTCCCAATTACTTAGCACAATTTCAAGCAAGCCATCATGCATTTTCTAGAAGCAACGCCACATAGGGGATGGAGGCAGAAGAATATGCAGATAAAAAGTCATGATGAGTATAGTTTATTAAGAAGAATTTATTTTGGCATTTCCTGGCTCCAGCCATGTATTAGCATTCCTGTAAATAGTTTGTGCAATCTTCATTGGGTTTGGGCAACATCCTGGAAGATCAAAGAACTGTAAGATAAATGAGAGCAAGGAAAGAAGAAAGCTGGAACTGAGAGAAATTCAAGTGAATGAACTTTATATCACTTCCACTGGGTTAGCTTATCTCTAACAGTGAAAATATTTAAGGGAAATTATTTTGTTTTCAAGGAGTACAAGATATCATTTGGAAAATTTCAAAGCTAAAGGAATAGATGTTTTATTTATTTATTTTTAATTAAGCAGGATGGGTAATGTTGATAGCAAAATGTCTTCTAAGATGCACTTATAAAAGCTACCATTAAATGCCTTATAACAGTCACCTAAGTGGCGGAGGGGAAATGGAGCTAAATGGGAATATTTAAGTGAGGGAAGCCTTGCCATGACCACTGGTGATCAAGACTTCAGTCTGAACGTGATTAATTAAACTCTGCACCTGGAGTTCAACAGAAACTATTCACGACCAACGAAACAGCAGCAAAATTTCAAATACCTACGAGTATGCAGATTTCTTATCTCAGCTCTTTCATGTCACACACTGAGGAATGCCGCTTCAGGCTATGAAATGCGTAAGATTCTCAGGTGGTACCTGTGTACGAGTGCGTGTGTTTGTGCATACACCTCTGGAATTCACAATCAACTGCATTTCAATTCAAGATCAAGTGATTGCAGGGGTTATAGTTCTGCAGAAGCAAAGAAAAAAAATCTAATAGTTATATAAACACACACACACACACACACACTTAGTTCTATAAATATATAGAATTTTTAAAAAAAATCTGCTTCTTTTACCAGGGTAAGAATGTCAGAATCCATACAAAATTAATTAGGAGAAAAATGTAGAAACTTGGGTAGGGGTAAGAAGTATAAGATCTATGGAAATAAAATACTAATTTTCTTAAGTCAACATAGATGTGTATCAATAAAGGTGACTAGACTGAAATGTGCATCATTGGTTTTAAGAAAATCACAGCAAATTTCAGTTATATCAATATTGGTGTCTTAGTCTTTGTGAGAGAGATGGAACAAATACAGTGTTTACTCCTAGTGGGATAATGAGATCTTGTTCATAAAACTATCTCTGGTGGGTGTTGTGTCTTATTCTCTGTGCTTATATTCTTGACTGGTTAGTCACCAGTCAGCTGGCTTTGTGCTTGATCAGTTTAGAGGAACACACAGAGATAAGTGTGTTTGGATGGATGGCTTGCTCAGGACCCTTGAAGGACCATTCTGCCAACCTTCTCCTTCTATCTCTTCACACAGAGATGTAAAAGGTTAGAAAAAGAAAATCATCCCAAAGTGATTATGCCAAAGAGTGTTATCCAAGATGAGCAAGATAAAGTTGAAGCCGATTCGTGCATTTCAAGGCACCAGACAGTAGCTGCTTTCCTTTCAGCAACGCTTAATGTTTTCTTATGACTTCGGTTCTTTATTTTCAGCCTTACATTTTCACTCAAAAAAATGGTGGAACGCAGCTGGGCGTGGTGTCCCACGCCTTTAATCCCAGCACTCGGGAGGCAGTGGCAGGCGGATTTCTGAGCTAAAGGAATAGATGTTTTGACCCAGCCTGGTCTACAGAGTGGGTTCCAGGACAGCCAGGGCTACACAGAGAAACCCTGTCTCGAAAAACAAAACAAAACAAAACAAAACAAAACAGAAAAGAAAAATGGTGGAATGCTAAGCTATATGCGCTGATTTATTTTCGATTCAGAATCGCATTAAGCTGCATAGACAAGCTTGAATTCGCTTTGAAGTTCAAGTAAATACTGAACTTGTAGTTCTTGTCTTAGCCTCTCAAGTCACTGAGTTGCAGGTTAGACCCACCAGTCCTGGTTAACTGTATGTCCTGCTATATCTCTTTATTTCATCATTTAATATTCTTCTTAAGTAGAAACTATTGGTTGCCTTAAAATTTCACTAATTTGCTATCGCTAGTGTGACTAATACATTAAACAAATCTGTAAGGAAGGGGAGACATATTTTAGATTATGGTTCCAGAAGCATTCATACATCATGGGATAGCATAGCAGAATAGAGCAGTTCCCATCCCGGAGGCAAAGAAGCAGAGAAAGAAAACAGGAAATGGCCAAGAAAAAGATTGCCTTCCCCCAACATAATGACCAACCACGTTTGTCAACTTAACTGCATGTGGAATCAAAAGAAGAATGGGGAATGTGTCTGTGCACTTTGGGGAGTGAATTCCATCATAATATTCAAAATAAGTAGATTCTTCCTTATTTGGGCCATATCTTCTTGTGCCATTCCAGATAAAAGTACATAGGAAAAAGAAACTTTAAAAAAAAAAAAAAAAAAAAAAAAAAAAAAAAAAAAAAAAAAAGGTGGAATACAGAAAAGTAAGCAGGTGGGAGGATGGGGAGAAGAGAAAGGAGAATAGGAGGGTCTATGCTATTAAGTCTGTAGCCAGCATGAATCATCTAAAGTGTTGGACATCTGGCCTGGAGAAGCTGACTATACCACCAACACCCCAAATTCTGAGTTTGTTTACTTCTGGCTATGAAACCATGTACCAACTGAACATTATACAGTTTTGCCTACTTGCTTACATTTGACTCAGTTCTACTGTCTAAGATAACTTTAACAAAGAGGTCTCCTTTCTGTGCAGAAACTGGTGCAAATTCTAAGAACTCCTTTTGTACGGTTAAGGTTCAGGAGAGTAGAAATCAGGTTAGGATGGGGGAAGTAGGTATATTATTAGATTGTAACGTAATGGTGTATCTTCATTCAGGATAAAGTAGACAAGGTTGAGATATTATTTTCATCCCTAAGAGCGAGAGTTCACATTCAGCAAAGTTTAAAACAGCATTTTTACCATTTATTTTTCTGTTTGTTTTCCTTCTGAGTTTTTTTTTTTTTTTTTTAAATCTGAGTAGATGGATTCTCACAAATCCCACTGAGAAGATGTGTAAATTTGCATAGCCTTTCTATGAATCCAGTGATTTAGGTGACTCAGATGAGGTGCTACTTGTGGAATACTATGACATGGGAACAGTGCCTTGTATGTCGAGGCTTTCCCGGGCGCTCAAGCCTTGCATGACCTGAGGATTAGATCCATGAAGTGGGACAGGATGGGGTAGACGACACAGGAACCTTAGGAAGAATGGCTCTCTGTAGCTCTGGAGTCCTGTCTGTTATTCATTGCTAGATGCTCAAATGCTGTATGAATGGTCAGCATCAGTGACTATGGAAATGAAAGGGTACTGTTACGCTGTTGATGGTGTTGATGGTGGGGAGAAGGTTCTGAGTTTAACTTGGCATTCCAACTTACATTTCCTGATTGTGATGCAATGGCACCTCAATTTTCTCATGCTGCAGTGGTTTATATGTTATGTTTATAGATATCCACAGAATCACACGATCAAGCTGTTTTATAGCTGGAGTAAGAAAGCAGCTGGATACCATTTTGTTTGATTTGCACAGCAGGCTAGAAGTTCAAACACAGACCGAAATGACTGCCCCTTTGTTTAGCTATTATAGACAGTTTCTTTATCGCAGTCACAAGTAATCCATTGGAAAACACTGAGGTAACGACAAACACATCTCCAAACCCTATAATCATAGATTGTTCCAATGTCTAATCCTCATATTGGTGTCTTTAGAGTCAGGGTGAATGGGGTAACTTCCTTCAGTTGGCTTTCTCTTCCCTTCCCTTCTCTTCCCTTCCCTTCTTGTGTCTTCTCTTCTCCCCTCCCTCCCTCCCTCCCTCCCTCCCTC
>NC_034610.1:11435242-11453961 GCF_900095145.1 Mus pahari
GTTGGTAAACACAGGTCAGACTCCACTATGTGTATTTTTTTCTCTTTTCTTTTTCTTCTTTTTATCTTGTCTCTTTGTTTCTTTATTTTTTTTCTTTTTTTTTTTTTTTTTTTTTTTTTGTTTTTTTTTTTTTTTTTTTTTTTTTTTTTTTTTTTTTTTTTTTGAGACAATATGAAGTTGGATGTGTAGGGTGGGGCGGGAGGATGTGGGAGGGATTGGGATGAGGAAGAATATGATAAAATATATTGTATGAGACTCTCAAAAGCCTAAACATTTAAAAAGACTCCAAGGAAGTGGCCTGCAATACTGAGCTTGCGGGCATCACATTCCTATTTTCTCACAAGAAAATACACAGCCCTGTTCTAGTTAAAATATCCTAGCATTGATTGCAAGATATCAGAGAATGGCTGCTACTGTAAGGTGTTGCCAGGTAACCAAATAATTGCGATGCTGCTTGATTGATAAGACTACACCTGGTATACACGGAAGCGTTCGGCACAGCAACTAATGCCAGTGTTAAGGAGAGGAAAACTTTTTAACTATGTCGTGGATTTCAAAATAAGTTCAAAGGATCTGGACAGTTTTGCTCTAAGTGAAAGACAAAAAGGGTCTTCAGTAGAACATTTTGAAACTAAAGATGTGTCACTTCCTGAAATAATAAAAGTAAACATTTCCTTTAGAAAAATATTTCTTTGTAGCCATACTGGTTACATGGCTTACATATGTAACATACTGTGCGTTTTAACAAACAAAAATAGCTCTCAGTTACCAGAGAATAGAGCTGAGTGAGTTAGGGTTAGTTTTCTCCAAACAATACTTTTGTTATCAATAGAGTGATCTTTTGTATGTCAACTATTCTCTGTTAGTGATGGGTAAGCTGGTTTATAGTCATAAACAGTAGGAAAGAGCCAGGGAAAAATTAGGAAGCATTTTATCATTTTAAAGTCTGCAGGAACTATATTTTTCCATTCACTAATTATGGGAGCTTTAGTGAACAAATGAATAAATCCAATCATTAAAGTGAATCAAAGCTGGAGGAACTAGAATTTTTCATGAGGACCTCAAAGGTATATACAGACCTGAGTTAGGGTAGGATTAGAGTAATTCTCAAGATGTCAGAAGATAGAAACTTGACACAGTATGTTCTTGCATGTAAGAATTTAGTTTTTCCATTTGTAGCTCAATGAAGATTCATATGTCTTACTTTTATACCTATTTTTTTGAATTGGTTATAACAACAGCAGCCTTTAAGAAGAATGCTGTTCTTATCTAAATTAAATTATACTCTATACATGGAAATGTTTATACTTTTTGTTTGAAAAACAAAGCTGGAAAATACTTTTGCTCAACTGGACAATCTACGAGTCCATCAAGTGACTGAGTTGTTAACATGAGTGAATAGACACGTACACCAATTTTGAGATGCTTTTCCTCAGGCTGGCTTCTACATAACAATTTAAAACACAAATTGTCCCAGAGTTATTGACTTTTGACCCAAATGCAGTTATCAGTATAGCGTAGAAGCTCTTTGAGGAACAATCGGTTCATTATGTGGCCTCTGCCTTTTCTTCTGGGTTTGTTTGTTTGTTTGTTTGTTTTGGTAGGCAACCTAAGAAGAACCATGGCTCGCTCTCCTTTCTGTGCTCCTCCTTTACTTAGTGAGAGTAAACTAGCCTCTGAACCCCTCCCCCGGGTCTGTCTTTCTAATCCTTCCATTTGACCACAAGGAGCACAAAGAGGATTGATTAGCCTGTGTGAGCCCCCTTCCTCAAAGCGATGCACAGCTGGGACAGAAAGCAGGAATGCTATGCTCACAGACCACACAAAGTAAATCCACCAGGCTGCAGCTGTGACAAGCCAGCAATCCAGTCTCTGACACCTAAGGGACATATTTTATAGTCTAAGAATAGACATGCTTACAGTGATTCAGAGAAGGGGGCTGCCAGTTATCCTCTTATGACTGGGGACCAGATGCATAAAAGACATCTAGAGATCTGGCTTTAATTGACGTGCAAGTGTTCACCATGTTATTGTATACACAGAGGCCATTTCGCATGCAGTGGTTGTGGTGTATGAGACAGAAAAAGGTGTTTTACAGTTGGAAAGAGTGTTCTTTGTTCCTCGTAAGGATCAAATCAAATCTCAGTTTGCTCTGGATGTTCTTTGCCTAGGTACCAAACATATGGCATAAACTGGGAGGGTAATATACATACACATGCTGAATGATACCTCATGTATTTGCATATTATTGATTAATTGTTGATTAATAAAAGCTGTGATGAGTGATCACTGGGCTCTATGTGTAGATAAAGTTGATTCTCAGCTTGTGGGTGGTGTGAGAACACATTTTAGGTCCCACTCACAGGAGAGATGGGGTGCTCCTGGGAGAACCTCCCTGCTTGCCCAGGGGAAGCTCGAATTTGACTGGGTGACACCCGTCAGGCTACCAACTGCAGCGGGTTGAAAGTCATTTGTCTATACTTGTTATTCTGAAGGAATTAATTTAAAAAAAAATCTAAGTATTCTTCCAGTTTTACTTGTAGGTTTACTCTAGCTATAGTCAGCTTTCCTTCTTTGTCTAAGGAAGAAGCAAAGATTCCAAGTGTTTCCAGATGCTGTCCCAGAACAGAGCCAAGGGAGTCAGCTGTGGGAAAGAGGTCACGAAAGCCCAGCTACAGGCAAATAGTGTCTAGCACAATCAACACCGGACTTCAGCATGGCTTGTCGTAGCCGCCTGCAGGCCACGCTAACTGGGTTCCTGAGTGGGAGGCAGGAGCTGTATGGGAGAAAACGGCGAGAGGAATAATGGATGCGGAGACATGATTTTCTGTTCAAGGCTTCTTAAATTTTACTAAGAGTCTGTGCTTATAAAGAGGGGGGAGGCCCATCCCCCACCAATCCATTCTTGGCGCCTGTCCTACAGGTGCGAGCCTGTAGGCGGATCTTCAGGATGCTGTCTCCGGAATATCTCAAGAGTCTCTCAGCAGGTAGTAGTGTCTTGGAGAAGAGCAGGCAGGTGTAGAACTATAGAGCCACCTAGGTCGGAAGGTCCCACTCCAGGTGGTCTGAGGCTCAGTGGCAGCAAAGGCAAAGTCAGCCTTTCCAGGCTGGGGGAGGCACACCTCGTTATCACTCCATTTATTGTCTGGTTCCCTTCATTATATCTACCCTTCTTCTAGGTACCTAGGTACTCTGAGCTGTGGTCCTGTTCCATTACTGGGTATTTTCCTTTATAGTCACTGGTAGTGTGGTCTACTCCCCTATGAAATCAATGGTTCTCAACTTTCCTAATGTTGTGACCCTTTACTACAGTTCCTCATGATGTGGTGACCCTCAACCATAAAATTATTTTCATTGCTACTGCAAAACTGCAATTTTGCTACTGTTGTGAATTATAATGTATATATCTGCATTCTGGTGGTTTTAAGGCAACCTCTGTGAAAGGGTAATATGACCCTCAAAGAGGCCATAATCCACAGGTTGAGAACTGCTGTATTGTGCTTTATTTTATTTTATTTTATTTTTTTAAAGATTTATTTTATTTATTATATGTAAGTACACTGTAGCTGTCTTCAGACACCCCAGAAGAGGGTGTCAGATCTTGTTACGGATGGTTGTGAGCCACCATGTGGTTGCTGGGATTTGATGTTCTTACCCACTGAGCCATCTCACCAGCCCTGGGCTTTATTTTAGAACCTTGATATTTCTGATCATTTTCTCCTAATTTTTTTTGTCCTTCTCCTTTCTCAGTTTATTTAATACTAACAAATCTTGGGATAGAGTTTTACAGTGATCACCCACACGGGTTCAGTAGCCCTGCATCATGGGTTTGACACAACAACAGGAACGTGAGTAGCTAACCTGATCTCAGGTTGAAGGCACATGGGCAAGATGTTCCCCTGATGTTACTGGAGTCATGACCATGTACATATAAAAATGGAGTGTGCACAAGAGTGTGTGAGTTACTGTTGGGTGTGCTGAGTTCATGACTATGAGAATATAGAGAATGTGTGCAATGGTAGAACCTTTGCTGGTAGCAAAATCTTAGAGAAACTACATTCCAGAGGATTGTTTGAAAGGCCGACAATGTGTTCTTTCTGCTTCTGACGTCCTGGCACAGGCTACTTTCTTTTTCTTGGATCACAATATTTATTGTTTGATAATGAAGGTGAAATACAAGGCTTTGAACATAGCAAGTATGTATTCTACCTTATGTACCTAAGTACTGACTATTCCTAACTCCTTTATCATTTAAAAATGTTTAACATAATGGGAATGTTAATCACTTCAATTATTTTGTATTTTTATTGTTTGAATTAACATATGGTGTTCTAAAATAGATAAAATTATATATATAATTACACATTACATATGTATATATGCATATATATAAAGAAAACTGACACTATAAAATGCTATAAATTTCATATATTATAGAAAACATTGCGAAGTCAGTCATAGTTTCACTAAACCTGCCTAACTATATCCTTCCAGTTGAAGAGAGAGCTAGAAACCAGATGTTAATTTTGGGAAATTAAGACAGTCTTAAGCCCCATTGTCACATGCTTTCTGGGTTTCCATTAGAGTTCAGCAGGAATTGAAATTGAAAGATTACAATCTGTCACGAGGACCTCTGTCATGATAACCGAAGCCCCCCAATGTTCTTTTGTTCGGTGCCTTAGCCTTAATGTGTCCCTGTTAAGTTCTGTGAAACCCAGACATAGAATTTGATGCATCTCCATCTCTTGATTTGAAAAGTGTCTTGACTCTTTAATGAAAGGAAATGGGAGGCATGAGACATTGTGTGCCATGTTAATTTGAGAGTAAATGAAATGTGGTCCCAAGAGGACTCTATCAATTATAACCAAGAAAACAAGCTTGTGCACTCAATTTCTTCTATTGACTGTATTGACATGGCTTTTACGGGCCCAAGAACTAACAAACACTAGCCAGTCTTCTCCTTTCCTTGCTGCTAAAGGAAAAATCAAAATTTAACTGCAGTATCACATAAAAATTCAAAACCAAGTCAGAGAGGAGCATTAAATGTTAACTGCTTTGGAATAAGATGACATCGCAGAGTTCATATGGCTCCATTCTAACGTAGGCTGGTCAATGGGATTATTCACAAGATGGAAAGAGGAACACATAGAGAATGCTCATAACCCTCTCTCCTCATCAATAGAAACTTAGACCATTTAAGAAGAAAAGAACTCCAGAGGTGAGGCAGAGTATAAAATGAAGGTAGGAGACCAACGTCTAAATCCCTGAACCGACTATTACAGCAACACCAGTGGTTGGGGCTGAGAGCCGTCTCTTGCCTTGCAGACTAAGATTTTTCTCTATTACTGTCTGCTGTGCTGCATCAGATAATTTAGGAAGGTCGTGGATTTCTAACTAGAGGTCACCACGACATCACATGTTCCTTTGTGAAGGTTCCCTCTTTGAAGGTTTCCACTTGCTTCTGTCTTCTGTACTGCTGGCTTTCTTGGGGTACAACCTGTCTCTCCTTGATTCTTAGAGATCACTCTGTGGGTTAGTACCAAATTCACTCCTCTGTCTCCAGTCCTATGTGGGTATCCTAAAATCCCTGTAGCATCTGGTTTTTTTTTTTTTTTTTTTTTTTTTCCTGTTTTAAAGGGTCATCCACACTTGAAGTTCTCAAAGTCTAGTCCCCAAGCATTCCCCCATCAGGACAGCACTGGGAGCATACTAGAAAGCCACCCCACTCGTATTTTAAATGCATTGTGCTTTTATTGATAAGTAAACACTCTGCTGGATACTTTCAGAGCAATGTGAGGCTCAGCATACTGTGATCCAGAAAACTCCTCATGTGACTTAAGAGGTCAAGTTTTAGAGCCCAGTTCTACATTTCTGTTGTTGGGTAGTATAAGTTCAAAGTCCAGAACTCTGCATAAGACTTCTTGTGTCCAAATCCTTAGAATCTTCTTTGCAGGTTGGATTGTCTGGGAGTGACCCTCAGCTGTCTTTATCATTTACTCAGTTATTGAGGGAGGGATGGAGTGGATCTGGTCAGATTCAGGAACTTCCTGAAGCTATCTTGAATTGTTTACCTTATATCTTAGGGAGCTTCCTTGGGAAATGGAATGTTTCAGTCTTAGAGGAAACTGCTATATAATATCCTCCATATCATATCCCTTGTAAAACTTATAAACTAATCAACTGTGCTTCTTAATATAAGTTACATGTTGAATCAGGTCTTGATATCAAGTTTTAGAAGCCAACCTTACGTTTATATTTAAGAAAGTTACATGAATATTTAACTGAGCAATTAGTTACTAAAAGTGATAGATAGTGCAAATTAAAAGGAATCAGCTCAGAGAAAGCTGTGTTACTGCTACACCACAGAGTAAGCTGCCAAACAAGTTTGCAAGTTTATTCTTGTAGCCGCTGAGATACACATTCGTTGCCATCTATAAATGATACCTTTAAGGGTATCAGCTGCTACAAGAATAAACTTGCAAACTTGTTCAGCAGTTTACTCCCTGTAGACTGAAACTGTAAAGCTGGTGTTAAAATCTGTTGCTGTGAATGTCTTGGGCATAAAGACATGCAGTTGTGGTTAGGGAAACATGGCGGTTGTTAATTTAATTTCTACTTGTCCCAATTTTCATTCATATAAAATACGCTTTGGCGTTACCACTTGATCTTCGGCTTAAATGGAATTTCCTTCTTTTTTATGACATTTCAAAATTTCACCAAAAGATAGAGGAAATCCAATGAATTGTATAAAACCTATGGCTTAAACAGGTACGAAATTGTAGGTAAAGTTTCATGGTGTATCAACAAAGGTGAATATGCAGCAGTTAGCCACAGGAGTTCGAGGACAGGACAGGAAATCCAAAAAGGTAGAATCCCAGGAAAATGGATCTGAAAATCAGACATGGAAGTGGAGGCGCTGTTTGGGGGACACAGTTGCAATCACAAGTCTGAGCCTTTACATAGGCAGCATTCCCCACCCCCCACCCCAGCCATAAACCGTTTTATTTATTGCAAGGGAGGAGAATGGAAAATTAGAAATTCTTATTCTGATCCCAAGATACATAACACGGTTCCGAGGACTCTCTTTTAGTCCAGCGCTCCTCAATAGGGTCAATTGCTGATGGCATTATCAATAACTATTGTGGAGTAAAGGATCCGTGTTTGAGTTCCTTTTGTGAAATAGTTCCTTTCAAAAACTAACAGAATGACTTTTAAGGGTGAAACCCTGAGAAGATAATAGACTTGAAAGAGCTGAAAGAGCCCTGTTACAAAGGGATAAATTTATAAAGACAAATAATGCCAGACAGTCTTGATAGCTTTCTCAATAGAATTAAAAACTTACTGAGCACAATGGCTGTACCTTAGCACACATATATTTATATTTTTTCAATCCATTTGATACAATATCTCAATAAATCTTATTTGCCAATTTAATTAGCATTGGCTTTGCTGTGGGCTCTGTCACATGGACTGAGAAGCAGCTGGACAACAAATCCTAATGACGCCCAGCAATGTGTTGACTCTAGGGTCAGCATGAGGTCTGGCTTTGTTTAACATCTATATTAATGATCTGGAGGAAGAGTAAATAATTCCTGAGTGAAATAATATTATAATGACAGGCACATGGACTCACTGGAAAGCAAAATGAAGTTGGAATGTGTAAGCACTAGCCCAGGCTTGATAATTTGAAGGCGGTGGGTCACTCAGTCTTTCTGGATCTGTTTCCCTGTGTGGAAAACAGAGATAACGGCACTCCATGAGAAAGCCAAGATAAGATTTTATGATTTCAAGCACACAGTACAACAGACTCCCTCTGATAGCGTTGGGTGCTTATCATCTGCTTAGATACCTGTTAGGAGTCACTTTAATATAGCAGGAGGAAGGTAGGGTCAGAGGCAGAGAACAAAACAACATTGATGAGGGAAAACACATGCCTCTAGAAAGGCTTTGCAGGTGGCCGAAGGGGACAGGAAGCAGCTGACTTTCTGGAGTGAAGGGAATGACATTGAGGGGCCAAGTTGACCTGCTATGGTGGGAAGGATGGACAGAGAAGGAATTCCAGGGAGGACTTTCACACCTCCCTCCTTTCCTTCTGAGCTGTGGACATGGTGTCTGAGTTTATATTCTGGGAGCTCTGTAACTGCTACTAAACTTTTGAATCAAGGATTTAAGATGTTCGAATGTGACAGTGGGCTATTTCTTGCAAAAATTTACAAGTGATGGTTTTAGAAAAATCTCCTTTAGTCTGGTAAAACTGTTAGGAATAGATGTCTCAGCTTACGTAGAGGCAATTAGCTGTGTTGAGCAAGCTTATTTACATGAACTAAGCTAAAAATAATTCATGGGATTATTTTCCTACGGAGAAATAGGATTACCAAACAGCCTAGAATATTTGTGACAGCTGAAGAGCCTCTGTTAGGTTTTCAAGGAAGGAATCACAGACAGCAGGTTAGCTGGGAGGCAAAGCCGGGCTACATGAACCAGTTTGCTTCTAAGTATTTTTTAAAAAGCATTTATAAAATATTTATAGTCAAAATATAGTTTTATACCAGCTTAGGCTCCTAGAGTATAACTCTCAAAGAAGCCAAATAATTGCTATAATGAGGGAACTCTAAGAGGTATCAAGGTTGAAGTCTGGGTCAATTTCTGTTGCTTGAAGGATGCCCTGGACTAGGCAGTTAATAAAGAGGTTAATTTTTCTCATGGTTGTAGAAGCTAGCAGGTTTTTAAAAAATTTTTTTTTTAAATTTTTTTGCTTAAACATGCAGAAAAAGGGCAAATGCAAATGTACAGGAGAGAGAGAACTCATATCCTTCTATTGCTAACCTGCCCCAGGAATAAGACTACACTCACGTAGGCTCTGCCTTGTGGCCCAAATGTCTTTCACTAGGTCCCACAGTGCTGCATTGAGGGACCTCGGTGTCAGTATGCCTTCCTTTTAGGAGATTTGCTCAATCTGGAGTTGTGGAGCTGACAGGTCGGACAGTTATAGAGTATTCTAATATGTCTAGAATAGTCCCTACTATTTTACCCATTAGCTGACTAGGAATATCCGTGTTTGCTTAATAGAACCCATTCTCTATACAGAATCAAAACTTGCATTAGAAAATAGACTAGCAACCAGCAAAAGCTGTATTAGCAACCAATAGTCACAATCCAGGCCGTGTTTTGTGAGATAATGCTTTTAAATTTACTTATAATTTACCTTTTGCTTGTTTAAACAGTTAAAGAATATATTTAAAATTGTCTTTCTAGTGAAGAACGAGGAAGCTTGGAGTCTCCGAGGTGGCTGGAAGGGGACTTGAATTCTCATCATTCTCTTCTGTTTATGTATGTGCATACAATAGCATAGACTTTTAAATGGCTTTTTTGGCAATAGGCTTAAATGTAAGTATATAAGTGTTATGGGAGTTTCTCTGATCATAAGGGAAGGTGTCAGTCTTTCAGTCAGCCCTCTTCAAGGTGGACTTGGCTGACCATAGCAGATGGAAGGAAGGAAGCACACTCCTGAGTTTTGGGAAAGCCTGGGCTAACCTTCAGAGTTTTGGGAAAGCCTGGGCTAAACTTCCCCACGATTTAAAATTGCTTTATGTATTTGGAACACTTAGCATAACAGCATAGTTTTATGACACTCATTGGTCTAAGAGGCTGATCTAATAAATTGATGTTTATTTCTTTGTGCTGTTTTTGAGGTCATTAATGATATTTTTTAAACTAGTAATTACCATACTTTGATAAATACCATATAAAATCCATTTATAGTTCTTATTCATTTTTAGAAAATTAAATAATTCACTATTCATCAATTTATCTATCCAGCAAGTTAAATCCTGAATATTTGTTTCTGTACCAGCATGCCTACCATGCATCTATTAAACTGTATATAGTTAACTGAACACTTGAAATATGGCTGATCTGACTGAGGAATTGAATCTTAATTTTGTTTAATTTTAACTAATGTACATTTTAGGTTTAATAATGTATAAATATAAAATAATTTCCCACTAAGCATGTAATGTGTCTCAGCGAGTATCATTAAATTTTACATTGTTGAGCTACTAGCATTTCACTTATTCCTCTGGTTTACATAAGTTTGTATTCTTCAAAGTTTGACACTCTTGAATTTGGTTCTCCATTTACCACCACTGTGGGAAGTGTTGACACTTTTAAGAGGTGGGTCCAAGTCAGAAGGTTAAGTAAGGTTTTGGGAGTATGACTTCCCTTGAAAGAGATTAATGCTTAAACAACAACAACAACAACAACAACAAACAACAACACAGGACCCTGATTTAGTTCTCATGGGAGTATTAAAGCCACCCCAACTGTGTGGATTCTTCAGCAAGTCACCATTTACCCCTCCACTTCTTTATTATGTAGTTAATAGCTGACTGACCTTCATCAGAGGGTAAAAGGGTAGAGATGCTAATCTTAGACATCCACCTTCCTAAACCATAAACCCTTTTTCCTTGTGACTATATAGTTTCAGATATTTGATTTTAGTAATATATCAACACTGATATTATAAATTAAGTTAAAATATAGTATTAAAATTAATGTAACTTGTTTGCTCTTGATTTGTTAAAAAGTGAATGCTATAACTAGAAATCATATAGAGCTTATAGAAAATCATAAAAGCAAAAAGAAGGCATATCATTATTATTATTTAAATAATTTCTTAATGTAATTTTGCATAATGGGTTTATTATAATGTTTCATACATGCACATAATAGATTTCAGTCACATTCATCCCTCAGTTCCCTTCTTGTCCCCCTTCCACTCTTGCTAATGCTCCTCTCTTCCCAACTAGCCTCCTTGTAGATGGTTGACCTCTGACCGAAGAAGACAAGATAATGACTCTACATTTACTCTATTGTCATAGAGTGCTCTGTAAGAATTTTAGTTAGGGTATGATATGAACCGACTTTCTGATTCTCCGTGGAAAGCAGATTGTAAAGTACAAAGTAAAAACACTTCCAGTATCCATGATGGGCAGTGGGGCCTCACAACTCACATCCTGTGGTGCTTGATCTGTATACCTCCCAGAACACATCTGTCTGCCTTGTGCTCTGATGTTTAATTCTAATTCAAGTCCCAGCTCTATCTGGGACAAATGTGATCTGCTCTATCTTTGCCTTTCCCCCAGTCTCAGCCGTGCCTTGAATATAACAAATTCTTATGAATATTTATTAAATGAATGAATCACGGGCTAGATAACAATCCAGATTCTGCTTGAATAGCTTCAATGACACAAAGAGAGCAGCTTTATGGAGCAACCTGTTTCATTGTTGGAAGGGTATAGATGGCTAAAAGCATTTGAAAAATGTATTCAAGATGAGCCTTTTATTTTCTATTATCCATCTTTATTCCTCCATTTGTCTAAAGAGGAGCAAAAAAGAAATACTTTTTTTTTTTTCTCTTTATTTGCTAGCAGGTATTCTTACAACCATTTCTGTATAACTCCAAGTCCTCGGAACTGTTCTCTTAGGTAAAGATTTTTGTTTAAGTATTCTCCTTATGACTGTCTTCAGAGGGCTTGTCAGTGCCATTGAAGCAGCTGGAGTTGGTAGGGCATGGGAAGGAGGATGGAGCTCTCAGATGGCTTAAGCATAATGAGCAGGGGAGTCAAAGAAATAGCAGGCATTTACCTTTCTAAGCTTCAGACACGTGTTTCTTAGAAATGTTAATTCTGTCAGAGTGCTACTTTTCCACTCAGCTTTGCAAACTTCTCAGTGTGGTGTGGGGTCATGAGGAGGCAAAATGGGTACATTATTACTTTGAGTAAGGGACTGGTGTTTGAAGGCTCAGGTCTCTACAAAAGGCCTTCACTTGTCTGCTAACTGCAAGTTTGAGGGTTTCCCTACATCATTCTCAGGTTCAGTAATCCCAAGGACTCACAAAACTCAATAGCATTATGCTCATGGTTATTTTTATTCTATGCAAAAATAGATATTAAAATAAACCAGAGGAAGATATACAGAAACACCATTGCACAGTCTGAGAAGATTAAAAATAGGAAGCTACTGTTATCGTCTTTCGTGGAGTCTCAACAAACCTCTGTAGAGGAATTTTCATAAACCAGCAATGTGGCTGCCCTGTCTAAAGAATATGATCTAGCTGGAATGCAGACATGCTCTGGATTATAGTATCATCTGGCAAAACTATAAACACATCCATAGTATACACCTTTGATCCTTAACAATGAAGGTAAGGTTAGTTTGCAAAAGAAACCAGCCATGTTTGAAAGTGATCTCTAATTGAGGGATAGTCAGAGTGACAAATCAGAGAAAGATTTGACAGAATGAGTCTGAGGCAGAATGTGCCCAACTCTCCTAAGAACAGCACAGGAAAGAGAGGTTACTTAAGAGCAGTCCAGGGAGAGAAGGGGTGGGGTGTGTGATGGCAGTTTTTCCAGGAAGATTTTACAGAAACAGGCTAGACACAGGTGTAGACAGAACAAGTCATAACATGAGAAGGAGGCAGAAGTTTAGAACACATTATCAAAATTAGTATGAGGCCAAGCAGAGCAATTCAGTCAGAAGTTGAGAGAAGCTGGATTGAATCAGTTATCTTGAAAGATTAGACTGCCGAGAGCTTAGAAGCTTCCAGGCCTAGTCCCAGGGACAGATAGAACAGAGAATGAAATGTTCTAGGCTCAGCCTGAACTGTGTAGACTGTTACCTCATTAAAGGGAATAAACTGGCAATTTACAAATCACCCTCTGAAATTGCTACATTGTGATACAAATGAGATTTTAAAAAACATGATAGCTCTGTTGGGTTTATATTCTTATGGGGTTTCACTACGTATGCTTGGAGTATTTATTACTCATAAAACTTAACTGAGTATCCAGGTTGAATGACAAGAGAATGAGCCATTCCCTCATGCCCTGCTAAATCATGTGGATGATCTCTCCATCAAGAATGGTCCCCAACCTCAGCTGCCAGTTGTGACTTGAATCATAAATATTTCCCCAAAGCCATGGAAGTCTTGGCTTTTACAGCAGCAGTATTCAGAGACAGGTCTTTCGTCATGTGATTTGGTTCTGACTCGATCAATAGATTGACCCTCTTGTGAGGTCACAGTTCAGTGGGCTACTTGGAGGTGTTAGAGACGTTAAGAGATAAGGACTATTTCGATGAGAATAGATTACTGAGGGTTAGACCTTTAAGTTCCTATTTTCTCTTCCACCTTTCTCTCCCTCTCTCTTTTATTGTACTATTTAAGTCCTTCTTTGGGGTTGCCAGTAGGTGAACAGCTTTGGCCAAAACATTCTCTGTCATGATATTGTGCACCACCACAGGCATAGCAATAAGAGGTGGACTCACACCTCTGAAGCACGAGCCAAAGCAATTTCTTTTCTCTTTTGATTCGTTTGTCTCAGGTATTTTGTTGGAGCACTAGAATGCCGATTAGCATACCTGTCTGAGTAAGATGGAAACCATGTGAAAGGGAAAGACTTTCTTTGTAGCATACCTCAAAAATGTCATTGTCACTTCCATTTTTAGTTTTCCTCAGGGACAAGCCCCTTAACGTTTATGTATATGAGCAATACTAAATGAACCGAGCAGGTTGCGTTCATATACGTATTTGCATACACACACATCACTAATAATAAAAGAAAAAGAGGCCATAAATTGGAGAGGGAGTGGGGACATGGGAAGGTCTAGAGGAAGAGAGGATTAATATAAACATAGTACACATATGTGAAATTTAAATAGTGGACCTGGGCCATAAAATCATAATTTTGGAAGTAATCATAAAGGCTATCTATCAATCTGTTTAAGCTTCTCCTGTTTGAAACTTATGAAATGAACCATGTCTTATTTGGATATTCTATTTTATGAAGAACTTTAAAATTATTGGGAATATGGGTGTGGTCTATAGTTTCTTTGTTAAAAGTAGGTTGGGTGGTTGATACTTTGCCTATTCAGGTAGACTCTTGTGAAACATTACTTCTCCCTTCTATTAGTGTAATATCTGCATTTTGTAACATGTAGACGGTATATGTTCTTTTATATGTAAAATTTCAGCTTTAAGTTTTATATACATACATTTCTTTTGCTTGATTCTTTATGAAAAAAGTATAGTATGCATCAAAAGGGCTGAGAGTCTTCCAGAATTTAACTTAGAAAAGTTTTGATGCAATCAGTGGTGTTATGGTTTGATTTTGAAATATTCCCCACCCAAAGGTTCATGTATTAAGGGCTTCATTGTGTTTTTTTTATTTATTTTTATTTTTTTTTTNNTTTTTTNNTTTTTTTTTTTGGTTTTTCGAGACAGGGTTTCTCTGTGTAGCCCTGGCTGTCCTGGAACTCACTTTGTAGACCAGGCTGGCCTCGAACTCAGAAATCCGCCTGTCTCTGCCTCCCGAGTGCTGGGATTAAAGGCGTGCGCCACCACACCCGGCTCATTGTGTTTTTTAAACATGGCTAAAGTATTTATATTGCATTCTAGCTCTTTGGTACATTTCCATGAAATACATTCTTTCCTTGAGACTGTGTAATAAGCAAAGAAAAGTAGGTAACCAGAAGATCTGCTTTGTTTTTGTGCCCTGAATGAACTGAAACTAGACTTTTTCTCAAGAAGTCATGACTTTAGAGAATGCACAAATGAAAATCTGCTGCAAAATAATGAGAATATGTGAAAGTTTTGATGCAATCAATGGTGTTATGGTTTGATTTTTATATATTCCCCACCCAAAGGCTCATGTATTAAGGGCTTCATTCCAGCTAGTGGCACATTGAAGGGTAGTTGGACCATGAGAACAGTAACTTTATCTGTGGATTAATCCTTTGATGAGTTCGTACTAATTGGAATATTAGGAAGTGGAGCCCAAGTAGAGAAAGTAGGTTAATATACAATGTGCCTTTGAAGGTTATAGCATATCCTCAGCCTCTTATTTATTTCCCTGATTCATGGCTGCTGTGCTACAAGCAGTGTTCCTTGGTCATCCTCTTCTGTTACGGCATGTCTGATTTGCTACATGTCTAATAGCAATGGGGCTGGCTGATCATTGCCTCCAAACTTTAGAACCACAAGCCAAAATAAATACTTCTTCCTTAGCTAATTTATTATAGAAGTGAATGTGACTCGTACAGATAGATAAAATATATAGCATAGGTAGAATGAACGAATAAAATGTAAAAGTAATCCGTTAAAGTAATTGGAGAACTTCCCCAGTGATAATTACCATAAAAGTTACTACATGGAGAAAAGAAAAACATAGCTTAGTAGTTTGACAGTAGGCAGTTATATTTTTCTCTGGGTGCACTTGATACATATTATAAAGCTTTCAGTAAACAACGATACAAATACATTGGTTAGACACGGAAAGAAATTTAATTTTAGAAAACCAGTAATGCTTCTGTTGGTCTCAAGAAAATACAGTGACCAATCTGGAGATTAATTACAGGAATACAGGAAGCTTCATTTTCAGACAGTTTATCAAATTTAGATAGTAGTCATCAAAAGAGGCTAAAACAATCAAGCAAGTATGAAATATGAATCTTTGTTCTTGGTGTCTCAGCAATGGATGAGAATAAGACTTAGGGCTTAATTTAAGACTTTTCTAGAGTGAAAATTCTTGTGTTCAGACTGGACCCTTACAAAGTAGAAACCCAGCCTCATTTCAGTTTGATCAGTTGAAACTTAGGTGTCTTGAAGTAAATTCAGGAGAAAAATAGAAAATGGGAATAAACCAAAAGGAGACCCAAATGTTGAAATTAGTAAATGACTGGGCAATATTGTGACTCACAAGTTGAAATAATAGACAAGAAGAGACCATATAGACCACCAGCCTCATGAACTTACAGCAGCCGTGCTTGCCTATATAAGACCTATACAAGATCAAGTGAGCCAACACTCTAAGTGAAAAGAGGTTCACAAGAGCCACCCCTCTCAGAAGCTACAGGCAATGGATGGCTTCTGAAAAGGGACTATTGTTTTTCTTCCAGGGTATGGTTTTCTGAGAGGCCAACTACACTCCAATGTACCCTACACCAAGGATATACAGGCAACACAAATTGGTGTTGATGGATAATGTTTTTAAAAATTCAGTAAGTATGAGAAAGTTGGGGAGGTAAGGGTAGGTCTAGAAGGAATTGGAGTAGGAGTTTGTAGGTAGATATGATCAAAATACATGTATTTATGGATTCACGGAACACTAGACTATTGACAGATAACAGAAACATCTGGAGGTAGGACATGATTGAAAGAAGTATATAATTTGGGCTGGACCCCTAAAGGGTGGACCTTCTGTCCTTAGTTCCCTCTGAGCTTTGATTGTTTCCTGGGCACCATAAGGTTAGTGGTTTTATTCTATGACATGCCCCACCTTGATATGCTATGTTACCACAGGCCCCCCAAAATGGTGACAATGACCATAGACTTAAACCTCTGAAGCCATGAAGTAAAGATCACTCTTTCCCTCTGAGATCAATTATATCAGTTCCTTTGTTGTGTTGATGGAAATCTGACCAACAATGCATATTGTAAACACCAGGAATAAATCGTGTGGCTCCAGTAGTGTGTGGTGAAGTAAGCGTTAGTAGGCATTTGAAGAGGTGAAATGGTCTACTTGCCATGAGCAATGGGATTGAAATCCAGAAAGCTATGAGAACACACATCTTTAAATAGTCACAATTGTAGCACATACTTATTGAAATAAAGGTAGCAACACAATAATCCACAGTCATATTGGAAGTCTAAATCATCTCTCTAAATACTCAATACAAAGTAAGAATAAAATAAAGTCAAAGATTTGAACAAACAAAAGTGACCTAGTTGAGGGTGTTTGGTTTGTTTAAGACGCAGGGTATTGTGTAGCCTAAGATGGTCTCAGTATATTTATGTAGCTGAGGCTGGCATTAACTTCTGGTCCTCCTATCTTTGCCTAACAGGTCCTGAGATATAAGCAAATACGACCTATTTGAATCTGTAGCAAAATGTATATGATGAGAACTGAACCCAAATCCTTTTCATGTTGTAATTAACATCCAGTGTGTCATCACAGACTAGATAAAATATTCAGAAGATTGAAATAATTAGGAATATGTAATTTTACCTCCATAGATTTAATTTAGATGTCAGGAAATTAAAAAAAACAAAACAAAACAGGAAATTAAAAGGTCCCTAAGTTCCGGAAATTAAAGCCACAAATCAAAAAAGAAATAATGAAAGTGAGAAAATATTTAAAAATAAAAGATAGCATAGATGCCACACTTTAAACTATAATTCAAGTGAAGAGTGCTGGCCTGTCTCATGAGGAAAACAAAAGGACTGAGAAACCTCTAATTTACATAAAGTAAATAGGAAAGCCCACAAACCTGATTGACCTTTGATTTTAGAGTCCAAGTGATTTATCCCTGGGGTGGAGGGATGTTGGAAACCCCCTACCTATCCCCGCTCCCGATGCTTCTATGAGGGTGTCCCCCCACCCTCCCACCCACTCACAACTCCCCGCCCTTGCATTCTCCTACACTGGGGCATTGAGCCTTCACAGGACCAAGGGTCTCTTCTCCCATTGATGCCTGGCGAGGCCATCCTCTGCTACATATGCAGCTGGAGTCATGGGTCCCTCCATGTGTACTCCTTGCTTGGTGGTTTAGTCCCTGGGAGCTCAGAGGGGGGGGGAGGAGTCTGGTTGGTTAATATTGTTGTTCTTCCTATGGGGTTGCCAACCCCTTCAGCTCCTTTCTCTAACTCCTCCATTGGGAACCCGGTGCTCAGTCCAATGGTTGGCTGTGAGCATCCAACTCTGTGTTTGTCAGGCTCTGGCATAGCCTCTCAGGAGACAGCTATATCAGTCTCCTGTCAGCCTGCACTTCTTGGCATCCACAATATTGTCTGCATTTGGTGACTGTATATGGGATGGGTCCCCAGGTGGGGCAGTCTCTGGAAGGCCTTTCCTTCAGTCTCTGCTCTACACTTTGTCTCCCTATGTGCTCCCATGAGTATTTTGTTCCCCTTCTAAGAAGGACTGAAGCATCCACACTTTGGTCTTCCTTCTTCTTGAGCTTCATGTGGTCTGTGAATTATTGTATCCTGGGTATTCGGAGCTTTTGGGCTAATATCCACTTATCAGTGAGTGTATATACCATATGTGCTCTTTTGTGATTGGGTTACCTCACTCAGGATGATATTTTCTAGTTTCATTCATTTGCCTAAGAATTTCATGAAGTCATTGGTTTTTTTGTTTGTTTGTTTGTTTTTTTTTTATAGCTGCATAGTACTCCATTGTGTTAATGTGCCACATTTTCTTTATTCATTCCTCTGTTGAAGGACATCTGGGTTCTTTCCAGTTTCTGGCTATTATAAAAAAGGCTGCTAAGAACATTGTGGAGCATGTGTCCTTATTACATGTTGGACCATATTCTGGGTATATGCCCAGGAGAGGAATTGCTGGATCTTCCAGTAGTACTAGAAGAACTGCCAGACAAATTTCCAGAGTGGTTGTACCAGCTTGCAATTCCACCAACAATAGAGGAGTGTTCCTCTTTCTCCACATCCTTGTCAGCATCTGACTAGAATGAGGTGAAATCTCAGGGTTGTTTTGATTTGCATTTCCCTGATGACTAAGGATGTTGAACATGTTTTCAAGTGCTTCTCAGCCTTTCAGTACTCCTCAGTTGAGAATTCTTTGTTTAGCTCTGTACCCCATTTTTTAATGGGGTTATTTGAATTTTTGGAGTTCAGCTTCTTGAGCTCTTTGTATATATTG
>NC_034610.1:11454806-11456694 GCF_900095145.1 Mus pahari
AATGGAGGAGCTAGAGAAATTACCCAAGGAATTGAAGGGGTCTGCAACCCTATAGGTGGAACAACAATATGAACTAACCAGTACCCCCAGAGCTTGTGTCTCTAGCTGCATATATAGCAGAAGATGGCCTAGTCAGCCATCATTGGGAAGAGAGGCAGTCCCCTTGGTCTTGCAAACTTTATATGCCCCATTCAGGGGAACACCAGGGCCAAGAAGTGGGAGTGGGTGGGTAGGGGAGCGGGGGGAGGATATAGGGGTCATTCGGGATAGCATTTGGAATGTAAATGAAGAAAATATCTAATAAAATAATTTTAAAAAATAACCATGATTTCACAAGAACTGGGTAATGATTTGGTCTTAAGTCTAATTAGAGACCTCTTGGTTGCTGCCAAAGCATATGTGCCACTACTGGAAGCATAGGGTTGTCATGCCATGCTTCTTGTTATTCGTAGGTATTGCAGCTGGGTAGGACTATTGGTTGCCTCTGCCCTTTGGAATATTTCATTTTGCCTTATGGTACCATGAAAGCTAGTCCTCAGGGAGGGGGCATTCAGGTCAGTTCCAGCTTAGGGGATTCTTGGCTCTGTTACTGAAGGGCCTGCTGTATTCAGCCACAGGGATTTAATTTCCACATCCCGAGGCTAACCAAGGGCCAGAGCAAAGTGCTGTACGGAGTCTCTTAGTTCTGGCAAACAACTCACAGGAGGACTTCTTATGTCTGGTATTGTAGTTTTGGTTAGGTGGTCAGAAGACTCGTTTTTTATTTGCAATTGCATCTATAAGTTCACTATGATGTTCCTAAACATATTTCCATTTTCATTTAGTGTTAAGAGGAGACAAAATACCACAACAGTGCAATTCAATACCTTGGATAAGAGAAATAATGTTTTCAACTATTATCTAAAGTCATATAACTTTAAGTCATCCCCCAGAAAGAAATGATTCTGTCTTACTTAACATCTATAATTTATATAGGTAACTTCAACAACATACCTTACTTATATAATGGGATATGACAAATAAGCATATATATTTAATTAACATGATTTTAATTGAGAAATAAATACTAATTGTCTTATATCACAAAATATTTTAAAATGTATTTCAAAATTTATCAAAGCATACACAAGCAACATATGGGAGGAACAATGCTATTAATGTGGTCAATAATTACCAGTTCAATAAAGCAAATGCAAAGTAAAATGACTTTGTTATAATTTCAATTAAAAAAATTAAAATTAACTTAAATTTGGGGTTAACAATATATTTAAACTTATGAAGTTTTGATGTATCAATTTGTTTGAATTTTCAAATTTTTTATTTCAAAAATTTTGTCACTATATTTTATAATTTTTATTACTATGATTGAATGCCTGAATAGCCGACTTAATGCAGGAATGAATTATCATGATTCCGGGCCTTATGTAAGGGAACACATGGCAGAGCCTAGACATTTGTATCAGATCAACCAGGAAGCAAAAGGACAGTAGAGAGGGGGCTCCAGGACAAAAGACAGTTCCTGAAGATGCACTCACTCACGGTCATCTATTCCCTATATTTAGGGCTCACCTCTCTCTCTATCACCTCCAAAAACAGCAGTCCCGGCTGCAGACCAAGCTTTTAAGGCTTTCAGTACGACAATTTTATATCCAAAGTATAACATCCACCTCTAGGAAGAGGGATAAAAGTATAGCAAGGAGGAATCCAATGCAAACTGGACAATCAGGGCAGACACTAAACGTAGCAGGCTTACATCTGGCATCTAGGGCATGCAGTACAGTGATGTGAATGCCTATGGACTTGGCCAGCCTCCTCCCTGCGGTGTAATCACTTGGTCTCTCTCTCTCTCTCTCTCTCTCTCTCTCTCTCTCTCTCTCTCTCTCTCTCT
>NC_034610.1:11456829-11464427 GCF_900095145.1 Mus pahari
GAGAGAGAGAGAGAGAGAGAGAGAGAGAGAGAGAGAGAGAGAGAGAGAGAGAGAGAGAGAAGAGAGAGGCTGGACTCCTTCAATGGCAGGCAGGCAGATGCTTGGTTAGAGATGTCCTGTCTGAATGACAGATCCTTATGTGAGGGATGGGATCTACATGCCTGTGGTGTGTCAGAGACTCTGAACACCGTAGCCGAGAGCCGGAAGCTGACACACTCCCTGGTTTGTATTTCAGCTTCTGTAGAAATCAGGGCCCTGAGGGATGTATTTGATTGACAAAATTGAGGGTTACCTCCCCCCCCCCATAATCTTGTCTTCTTTCTTCTTTCCTTTTCATTAAAATAATAAACAATTCTTTCATTTCTCAGGGATTTATGTGTTGAACAAATCTACAGTATTGCTTTATGGAGGTATTTCTGTATTTTGGAGTTATTTTTAAAATCTTGAGATCAAGTTGATGCTCTTGAACTTAAGGCATTTAATTTAATGTCTAGAGACCAAGTCTGTTTTGTACAACACCAATGAAAGAAGTTTCAAATCCTATCTTTAACCTAGTGCATTGAATAAAACACTTTGTTTATCATACTAATTTCATCCATAATTTATGATCGCTGCTGTAAAAACAGAAAGGTGATGTGTTTATTAAAACACATGCCAGATGTCATGGTGCATGCTTGTAGTCCTAGCACTGGTGACGCAGAAGCAGGAGGCATGCAGTTTGAGACCAGGCTGAACTGAACAGTGAGCTGCTCTTCCATACCTTGAAAGATGAATGATGGTGGGCTTTTAAAATTATTATTTTAACATATTCTTTGAAATTTCATACATTTTTGTAATATATTTTATGTCCATCCACATTACTTTCCACCTATTCTCTACCTACTATCCCCTACTCTACCTCCTTATAACTTAATGTCCATCTTTTTTGTTGTTATTAATAACCTCCTGAGTCTAATTAGTGCTAGCATATGTGAATGGTGGTGGGGCCATCCACTGGGGCACGGTCCATCTGAGGACAAGCTCTCATCTGTTTTCCTTTTTTGTTGTTGTTGTTTTAAATCAGTTTTTTCATTTATTTACATTTCAAATGTTATCTCCTTCCTGGTTTCCCCTCTGCAAACACCTATAACATGTCCCCCCCCCCCGCTTCTATGAAGATGTTCCCCCACCCACCATTCACACCTCAGCACCCTAGCATTCCCTTACACTGGGGCATTGAGTCTCCACAAGACCAAGAGCCTCTCCTCCGACTGATGCTAGAAAAGGCCACCCTCTGCAGCATATGCAGCTGGGAGCCATGGGTCCCTCCATGTATACGCTTTGGTTGGTGTTTTAGTCCCTGGGAGCTCTAGGGGGTCCAGTTGAATGATATTGTTGTTCTTCCTATGAGTTTGCGAACCCTTTCAGCTTCTTCAGTCCTTCCCCTAACTCCTCTACTGGGGACCCCATGCTCGGTCTGATGGTTGGCTGCCAGCATCTGCATCTGTGTTGGTCGGGCTCTGGCAGAGTCTTTCACAGGACAGCCATACTAGGCTCCTGTCAGCAAGCGCTTCCTGGCATCAGCCATAATGTCTGGGTTTTGTGTTTGCAGATGGGATGGATTCCCCAGGTGAGGCAGTCTCTGGATGGCCTTTTCTTCAGTCTCTGCTCCACTCTTTGTCCTTGCATTTCCTTTAGACAGGAACAATTCTGTGTTCATATTTTTGACGTGGGTGGATGGCCCCATCCCTTAAATGGGGGACTAACCTCTGGACATGGTCTCCACAAGTTCTCCCTCCCCTTTGTGGGGTATTTCAGCCAATGTCATCCCTGCTGGGTCCTGGGAGCCTCTTGTTTTCCTAGTGTCTGGGACTTTCTAGTGGTTACCCCCAGATCCCCATCCCCCACTGCTACACACCTTTGTTCATTTCCTGGCCCTCTGTACATCTCCCCCATCTCCTTGCACACCTGGCCCCACCCCTTTCCCTTTCCCTCCTAGGTCCCTTCCACCCTTTACAGCCTGTGACTATTTTTTACTTATAAAGTGGGACTGAAGCATGCACACTTTAGCCTTCCATCTTCTTCAGCTTTATATGCTCTGCGAGTTGTATCGTGGGTATTCCATGCTCTTTGCCTAATACCCACTTATCAGTGAGTACACACCACGTGTGTTCTTTTGTGACTGAGTTACCTCTCTCAGGATGATATTTTCTAGTTCCATCCATTTGCCTGCAAAACTCAGGATGTCCTCATTCTTAATAGCTTAGTAGTATTCCATTGTATAAATGTACCACATTTTCTGTATCCATTCCTCTATTGAAGGACATCTGGGTTCTTTCCAGGTTCTGGCTATTATAAATGAGATTGCTATAAATACAATGGAGCATGTATCCTTGTTATATGTTGGAGCATCTTTTGGGTATATGCCCAGGAATGGTATAGCTGGGTCCTCAGGTAATACTATGTCCAATTTTCCGAGGAACCACCAGACTGATTTCCAGAGTGGTTGTATCAGCTTCCAATCCCACCAGCAATGGAGGAGTGTTCCTCTTTCTCCACATCCTCCCCAGTGTCTGCTGTCACCTGAGGTTTTGATCTTAGCCATTCTGACTAGTGTGAGGTGGGATCTCAGGGTTGTTTTGACTTGCATTTCCCTGATGAATAAGGATATTGAACATTTCTTTAGGTCAGGCTTTTATCTTAAGAACAACTTTTAAAAAATCTTTTTTTTTTCTAAGTTGCAATAACTGATACAATTCATCAACACCCTATATTCCCATCTTTAAAGCTTAGATTACATCTACTTGGACACTAGGATTATCAGATAACCTACAGAATGAGTTCCTTGCTTTAAAGGTTACGACGAGAGATCTGATACTGTGATGCTTTTGCCTCTGTAAATAAGCTGGCATTTTCCTTTTGCAGTTTTTAGTATGGCCTCTTTGTTTTGTATTTTTGACCTCTCGACACCACAGTGAAGCTCTTCTCTAGTTTTCTCCATTTTGAATTCTAAATATCTGTTGTGTTTGAGGTATCTAGTTATCTAGATGTTTTTCCTATGCAGCATTCCTGGATATATTTTCTCTGCTTTTAGCTATTTTTCCTTAGATTCTTCTGTCACATAGATTCTTAGGTTCGGTTGCTTGGTGGCATCCAAGCGTTCCTGGGCATTGTAGTCAGACCTATTCCTTCCTTATTTCTGTCTGGCTGTAGTATTTCACTGACCTGGCCTTCCACTGCTCATGTCCTTTCTTCTGCTTGGTCATTCCACTGTTTATGCTTTTAATTTTGTTTTTGCTTGATTTATCGAGTTTTCTTTCCCAACATTTCTATTTTTTTTTCCTAACTCTCAGTTTCTTTGCTGACTTTCTCATCAAATTTAATGACTTTTCTCTCTGTTTTACTGGTTTTTCTTTCTGGATCCTAGCCTAAATTCATCTGCCTGCTCAAATCCTTTTTGAAGTCATTGCTGTTTCCTAGCAAACCTTCATGTCACCTGTGTCAGTATCTTGGAGCACAGTAGCCTAGCTGTTCTGATCCACAGCGCTGCTTTACCTTTTCAAGTCTCCTGTGGTTCTGTGTTGAATACGTACTGTTGTGGAAGGTGTCTCCTTTGGTTTATTTGAGGATTTTCTTACTGATCAGTTTTGTCTTGAGGGATCAATACCTAGTTCAAGTCTGCTTCCTCTCCTATCAGGCAGCTCTGACACTGGAGTTTGTGTTCTGATTGGCTTATTCTTCCCAGTGTGTGTTCTGATTGGCTTATTCTTCCCAGTGTGTGTTCTGATTGGCTTATTCTTCCTAGTGTGTGCTCTGATGATTGGCGTGTTCTTCTTAGTCTGACACTACTGTTTTTGTCTAGAGTTTTTTGTGTATCTGGTCACCATCTGGGTGACTTTCTCAAACTCTTCTTTTGTTTCTGTTTTCCCTTTGAAATAGTGTATTTTTCTTTTTGTTTCTCTGAGTTTCTTTGTTTGATTCATTGTTTCTTTCTTTGTTTCATTCTTTCTCTTTGTTTCTTCTGTTTCTTTTTCTTTGTTTCTTTCCTAGACAGGGTTTCTTTGTATAGCCCTGGTCTACAGAGGTAGTTTTTTCTTATTCTGACCCTTCATCAGAGTATTCAGACACGGTTTTTAGTTGGCTGTTTTACCAGGAAGTCTTATATTTACATACTTTATAGTTGATATGTTTTTGGCATTCAGCAACAGGTGGAATTTTTTATGACATTGACAAATTATCTTAGTACACCCAACTTATTTGTAGTGTTGATCACAGGTGGATGGTTTCCCAACTATTTCTAATCTTTCATTTGTCGATAGGCTAGTGTCTAAAGAGTGGCCAGGAAGACAAATAAATATTTGCAATCATTATCTTTTTTAATTTTTGAAAAGAATGAAATTAAAATATAGTTACATAATTTTCCCTTTTATCCCCTCAAACACCTCCCACGTACCCTCCCTTGCTCTCTTTCAAATTCATGTTAAAACACAATCATTATCTTTATAGTTCGTTTTTGGTGGTGCCTTAAAATACCATGCGATGTAATCAGTAATTTATTTTCTATACTTCTGTGGTAAATAACATCCCGATACCAATCAAAGCAGCATAAACATGTCTATGATATGAGGAAGAGATACTTTTATTAGACAGAGGACTATAAATTATAGCTTCCTTAAATATAAAAAAATACTTTTCATATGTGTGAGTATTTTGCCCGTGTACAAGTTTGTGCACCACATATGTTAAGTGCGCTCAGAGGCCAGAAAAGGATGAAAGGGCGTTAATCCTGGGACTGTAGTTGCAGAGGGTCGTGAGTTGCCATGTGGGTTCTGGAAATCAAACTTGGGTCTTCTGGAAGAACAACCAGTGTTCTTAACCACTGAGCCACATCTCTAGCCAAGCTACTACTTTCTGAGAATTGCATTTCTAATAGACAGTATGAAAAGTTTTAAGCATACATAATCTAATTTAACTCTCTATCCCTAATCGTTAGCGACATTGATATCCCAACTTATAAGAAAAATCTTGGGGCAAATATATCAATTAAGTAACTGCATGACATATATTACATGGTTCATAAGCTGTAGTACTGAGATTCAAGTCCATATCTAATTGATTCAACACTGTGCTTTAAAGTCTGTTATACATGCATATTACAGATGTTCATATTTATGTATATTAGAATACATAGAAGTTGTCTCCATTGGCAGTTTTTCTTTTCATATAGGAAGGAAATATTTAGGAGGTAGAGCCTTTCTTCAAGGGTTTATGACAATAGGGTAGATGGCTATACCATGTTTAAAAACTGGAGAAGACCATCAGAGAATGAAAACAGGGACAGTCTCACAGTGAATTTTCTTAGGAATAGTAATTCATCATTACCTCTCCTCATGCCAATTACTCTCTGTTGCTGTGACAAAATACTTCAGGAGGCAACAAAAAATGAGAACAGACTCATTTCAGTTCACAGTTTGAGTCCATTGTGCTTTGGCCTCATTGCTTCTAGGCATGTTGCAAAGAACAATATCATGATAACATGTCAGAATGGTGTGTCAGGGAGCAGAATTGTTTTCCCCATGGTGGGAGGGAAAGAGAGAGGGAGAGAGAGACAAAAAGGAAAGTGAGGAAGAGAAAAGAGAGGAAGAGAGAGAGAGAGAGAGAGAGAGAGAGAGAGAGAGAGAGAGAGAGAGAGAACACCAGGGACAAGATTTACTTTTCAAGGTTTACTTTTCAAGGAGGCTAGACCACACCTCCCATTGATACCATCCAGTATGAATCCATCGATATATTGATTCATTGATCATGTCTCTTTGCATTATTCTGCCCCTGGGAACCAGGCTTCCATAACATAGCACATTTGTTTCCCTGGTGGCTTCTTTCACATTAAATTTTCTTTTGGGGTCAGGGGCTTCAGGATCATTGAACTTCTTTTCTTCTTTTTGCTCCTTGACACATCTGCCTTCAACGTTGACTGTCCTCCCTAACTACCATGATTCAACATCTGTGGGTTTGGCTAAAATAGTCGGAACAAGGAAGTGAATATTGATTCATAGGTGTTCCCATGGAAGTGTGTGTGGAGATGTCCACAAAATTCCCATGTAGCAGAGAGTGATGCCTGGGGTTTGGGGGCAGCATGTGGAATCCTCATTCCATCAAGAACAGAACAAGGAACCAGCCTGGTCATGCTTTAACACAAACCTTGCATGGTAACATTTGGTACCATGAATACTGTCTGAGTTTGCTTAGTCTCGAATGCCTCATATGAACATCAAATAGTTAAATGTGTTCTTAAACCCTGTACATGAAGATTTGTCTTATTGGCCATATTTTCTTTGTTTAGTGGCAATTCCAGGGCCAGGCTCCAGAGCACTGTATGAAACATCAGGCATATTTGTTTATTTTCGCAACTTGGCATGCTAAAAAAGTAATGATGTTGGGGGTTGTCTCAAAGCTCCAATTTCCTGCTGATAACAGGAAAAGCACCAGCACGTAGAAACTCCCCATTTGCTGAGTGTCTTGATCTTATATGGAGCAGTAGGTATTTTAGAATCTGTGCGTGGGCACTAATCTTCAAAATGTGTTACTTAGTGTGTAACAAGTTAAACCCTTAAAGAATTTCACCACCATAAGCAAGCATGCCAAAAGTTATAATTAGCTGTGATTCTGTGAAGTACCTGAGAGCCCATATCATTCCTCAGTGTGCCACAAATTCCAGCTCTTACAGTAGGCTTTCTCTCTCTATTGGAGTCTAAGATGTATGCTAATGACAACACAGAACAAGATCACCATTTACAAATAATGCTTTAAATACTGTGTTTTAAACGTAATGCAACATGTTCCACATTCTCAGTTTCATAGTTAAAGGCACTGATGGAGAAGAGTAGAAACTACTTATATTCTATAATTCTGAGACTTGCCTTATTTTATTTCTAGTGTGTATGTGCAAGATAGCAGGAACACGATGAGGAGAAAGGGGAACTTAGGAAAACTGAACCCAAATGTCCATGTTCCCCTGCCCAGGCTGAAGGACACAGCTGCCTACTTTGAGACTGTAAGTTCTATAGATGCTGATAATACTGTCCTTTCAGAGACTAACCATTGTGGATCTCTGTCTTTAAAAAATGCCAAGGAAGAAGACAGAAGCAGTGCTTTCATTCTGCAGTGTTCTCGTAAGCTTTCTGATAGACAGTGAAGTCATAAGAACTAAGCGCCATTTATGAGAGGAATTGACAGTTGGTTTCCGGCCGTGTTGGCAATGCACTGGAGGCACCAGACCTTTTGGTGGGAAGTCATAGGACAGACATCTAAGGATGTCACTTACAGTTTGTATTTATTTTGACAAGGTGCTTTATTTTCTTTCTTTTCAACTCAAGTTTACCATGCTAATATTCTCAGAGGAAATTTGTAGAATGCATAGCATCTTACCTCATAAGGTCCTCATGTGCACCATGGAAATGATTTCTAGTCACCAAACTAGCAGTGACGTATCTAACAAAAGTTAGCAGCAACCATATGCCATTTAATGCCACACACCCCTTATTCAGATTACTTAAAAAAAGATTATATATAATATATATATATATATATATATATATATATAATATATATATATATATATA
>NC_034610.1:11464437-11468864 GCF_900095145.1 Mus pahari
ATATATATATATATATATATATATTATATATATATACACACAATAGCTGTCTTTAGACACACCAGAAGAGGGCATCAGATCCCATTACAGATGGTTGTGAGTCACCATGTGGTTGCTGGGAATTGAACTCAGAACCTCCGAAAGAGCAATCGATGCTCTTAACCACTGAGCCATCTCTCAGCCCTCCCACCCCCATTCAAATTCCTAACAATGACCCTGAAAGGTCCTTTCAGCCCCTTGTTCCTAACGGGATCTAATTTGGGAAAACTGATTATATTTAGACCTTAGTCCTATAATTCCCCCCCCCTTCAGATTATTTAGGCTCAAATCTACTCTATCACCTCTAAGCTGGCTTCAAATAACTTGGTCTTCTGGTGCTTCAGCCTCTTGAATGCTGGGATTATAGGTATGTGCTACCATTCCCATCTTCATTCAAGTTATCGTTATTATATTTTTAGTTAGAATAGTTCTGACTTTCAGAAAAGAGGTCATTTGTTCTGAGGAATATCTTATTTTTTTCTGTACTTACCATGCACCCTGTGGAAATTCTTTGGGAAGAGTGAATACTAGATGATCTCATGTACTCCATACTGTAGTATATCATGGGATACATAATGTACATGTTTACCAGCATTTGCATCAGTACAAGTGTGTCTTTTTATTCTTTCCTAAAATGTTGTCTGTGATGTTACATGTTCCCCTTGATACCAGAAACGAATCTGTGTTCTGTAGTGTACAGTGTCTAATGCTCCTGTATCTTATTTATGAACCTACGATCACTCAGCAATTCCTAATCTATTAATGTCATTAAATTCTATACAACAAAGACAGTTTACTAATTCTATACTTCTATATATGGCATGTGGCCTTCTTGCTAAAACTTAGAGCTTTTTTCAAACTGAGGTTCTTTGTTTTCCTTAAGATGCAGTTTTCTACCAGACAATTCAATCTTTCCCATAACTTAGCAGTTTTCCAAGTAAGTTATTTTTTTAATTAATACCACAAATGTTGACAAATGAGATATTATAGAATTCTTTTTGAACATATCATTAAGGAGGGCATATTAGCTTCTTTTTTGTTTTGTCAGTTTAATATGTTTATTCAGTGAGTATTAATAGTTTTCCCATTCTGATTTCTCATCCCGTGTTCAGCGGGTAAGAGCATTTGATGCCTTATCTCCTGAGTCTGACCCCTGGCATCCACAGGGTAGAAGGAAAAAAACAGATTTCCTCCTCTTGTCCTCTGACTTACACACGTACTATGTGCTTGACCACACACACACACACACACACACACGCACACGCACACACACACATATATTTGTATATAATTATACACATGCACACACATACACACACATACATAGTATAATTATATGAATATATATTAAAAAGCCAAAGGGACAGGGCTAGTTACTAAGATCCTAAGTTAACAACTTTGCAGGAAACCCAAACCCTTGTATCTTTTTGACCATTTCTGGGTAACAAATTAAAAAAAGACAGAGCCAAACATAGAAGGTTTGGCGTGGGTGTCCATTCTAAAATGGCTTCATAAAGCCATCCAAGCTGAGGAAGGATAACTCTCACTTGTTATTAATAGAGAGAGTTAAAAAGATCGCACGTGTTCTGGGGTGTGCTTGTGTGTTGTAAGACACTTTTAACAGGGATGTACTAGGTGTACTGGGTGTTCTGGGGTGTGCTTGTGTGTTATAAGACACTTTTAACAGGGGTGTACTTGCATTGTGTTTGGCTCGAGTCGATTTTGGGAAAGGGAACAATGACTCTTTGTTGTATTTACAATCATGCAGAGCTTGCAAAGACAACACAGAATCATTAGATGAATGTTGCAGGCAGCTAAATGTAAACATAAAAAAGTGATTTATATGGTATGCTGCATCATCTTTCTCTCTCCCAGGGTTTATTTGGATAAACTAAACCAAAGCAAGCCAAACACATACAAAACTAACACCGCAGATTTAGAACCCATTTCCGGATGCCTCAAGTTAAAATTGACATAACTGCCCGTTACCTTTGTAAGGGCTGTGGATCCCTGTTACAGCCGTATGTTTTAACCACATAGGTTCATCCAAGAGTCTGTAGTTCACCACTCTTGGATGTCACCAATGTTTCCTTCTGCACAGATCTAGGCAACAGGGATACGAAACACTTTTGAATCTTACTTTACTAGATTTGCTGATGCAAGGAACAGAGTCCTCTGACTTGTCTGCCTGCTGTATAAGAGTCAAGCATTTTTTCCTGTAAAGCCACTTAGAGCTCTGGACTGCATGGGATACAACAGCACACTTCAGCAGCTTGTATACTATGCACCTTTCCTATGACCTTTGTGGCTGGGCTCTATCAACCTCATAGACCCAGGCCATAATGACACTTTTTTAAAAAAAATTTCTGTTAGTATGTTTTATTCAGTACTGAGTTGTCTCAGAAATATTGTAATAGTGACATTTTGGATTTTTTTTTGTTTGAGCATGTGGCATATGGCCTCTCTGTGTTTTCATGTTTGTGAGCACACATGTATGCAGGCACCTATAGACTTGTGTTTGTGTGGAGCCAAAGTTGATGTTGGGTACCTTCCTCTGTTGCCCTATGCTTTTTTATTCATTGATACAGAGTCTCTTGAAGGAAAATGGAGTTTACTCATTCTGGATAGTTTCGCTAGCTAGTCAGCTTGCCCCAGACATTCCCCTGTCACCACTTCCCAAATGTTGAGATTACAGACAAAGGCCACATCTGTCCAGCTTTTACGTAGGTCCTAGGGGGCCAGATTCCAGTCCTCATGCTCCTGTGACAAGGTCTTTACCCACTGAACTATCTTAAGAAGTGTGAGTATGTGTGTGAGTATGAGAGAGTGGGTGAGAGAGTGTGTGTGAGAATATGTGTGGGGGTGAGAGAGTGTGTGTGTGCACAGACCAGAGACCAATCTTTGCTTTCATTTATTAAGTACAATCTCCTTTTTCCTATTTTTATTTTTTTTCTATTTATTAATTTGGAGATAGCATCCCATACTTGCCTGGCTCTTGCTAGTTTGACTAAGCTGGTTGGTGGCTGGCTGGTTGATGAGCCCCCCTCCCCCAGGGATCCATGTGTCTTCTCTTCCCCAGTTCTAGGATCACAAGCATATGAGATGACACCTGGATCCTTTTTACATGGGTTCTGCAGATCAAAAGCAGGTCTTCATGCTTGCAAGGGAAGCACTTTACCAAATCAGCTATCTCCCCGACTTAATTTTTTTAATAGAATGAACTTATGGATACTATATGGAATGAACTTTAAGGTTTGTCCATAGGAAACATTGAAGGGAGACATGACATCCCAAAGGAGAAAAATAATACACATAACAATGCTCCTTTTTTTAATTAAAATAATCATTTTATACTTTATTAAAAGAAGAGTTCAGGACTGTTATAGATCATAAAACAAGTTTTCAAGATGAGATACATGGAATGCGTCTTAATCTTGGCACATTAATTAATGTCTCCTAGGTAGCATGAAGGAGCTACTCTTTTAATCAAATATGATGTTGATCTTTCTGCCAATTGTCTTACTCAAAAACCATTCCTTTTCAAAGCAGCTGCTCCTATCAGTGGAGCTTTAAAAATGCTTTTCCTGTGTTCACTGAATTCTTTAGCATATTCAAGCAGCACCAGAAGATTAAACAGGCTTCCATCTCAGCTTATTACCAGCTATATTTGTTCCTTGAGTGTTTATTTAATTCAAATTTTAATGCTTCCTTATGACAAAAAGCTTATTACGATACTGTATAATTATGTAGTAATACTTCAGTGATTCCTGTAGATCCTTGATTAATTCATTTTTGTGCACTGCTTATCCTTCATCTAAAGTTCTAGTTTTCCTTAGAGATGAGTTATCTTTTGTTTAATGACAACAGAAATTGAAATTAGAGGGCATTTTGCACTGCGGTGACTCCTTTGGCTACAATAAACAGGGTAACTGGTAATTCCAAGAACCTTGCACTTATTTTGGGAATAGTGTTTCTTAATTCTTTAAAAGTAAAAAAACAAAACCTCTTTTCTCAGAAATGAATTCACTGTATCTCACAGCCAATAAAATCTTCCTCCTGAGGTTTTGAAGTATGAACCACGTCAACTTCAAACAGGAAAATTCTGTCTCTGAGCAGCATTAGAAGACAATTACGCTTAATATCTTCTGCTTTGTGAAGCCTCCAGAACTAGATAAGAATAACCTTTAGGAGTTGAAACTATTGTCTTAGTCAGGGTTTCCATTCCTGTACAACATCATGACCAAGAAACAAGTTGGGGAGGAAAGGGTTTATTTGGCTTACATTTCCAAACTGCTGTTGATCACCAAAGGATGCAGGACTGGAACTCAAGCAGGTCAGAAAGCAGGAGCTGATGCAGAAGCCATGGAGGGATGTTCTTTACTGGCTTG
>NC_034610.1:11469209-11505250 GCF_900095145.1 Mus pahari
CACTTTGTAGACCAGGCTGGCCTCGAACTCAGAAATCTGCCTGCCTCTGCCTCCCGAGTGCTGGGATTAAAGGCGTGCGCCACCACGCCCGGCTCTATGTAGGGTTTCTTGAGTAAAGGTTGCAATAACTAAATTCTTATTCTTTCATGGAAAAAATTTTAAAAAGATTACATGTTTACTAAATCTTGAGTATAAAACAGTATGATTGATGGTGTATAAATATATATAACATTTAATGTCAATAAACTAGCTATAGGGGAGAATTATCAATGATATAACCTTCCAGAAACTTCTAGAGATCACTTATTTCCTAGACATGTATCCCAAGAAGGTCCGTTCATGCTTCTGGTGATGCAGAAAAATACAGGCATGGTTTGACAGAAAGAGGAACCTCAGCGTTGAGGTTTTGTTTTTTTACTGTCTATTGTGATGTTAAGTGCAAGACCTGGAGTCTGCAGGAAGCCCTTGTGACCTCGCCCCCCAAGTTAATCCTGATTGATGAATAAAGATGCCAAGAGCCAATATCTGGGCAGAGGAGACATAGGTGGGGTTGAGGTTTCATGGGCTTGGGTCAGAGAGAGGGCCACAAAGAGGAGGCGGGGCGGTGGAGGAGGAAAAGGAGGAAGAGGAAGAGGAGGGGAGGAGAGAAGCCATCATAGAGTGGAAGAAGAATGTGCAGGAAAGGAGAAAGGAGAAGTGGCCATAGGATAAAGGTCAGAGAGCATGGCCCTAAGGGCAGCCCAATTGGCACTAAGAGCAGCCCAGATGGAACATAGTAAATAGTAAGTAATAATTCGGGATGGTCGATAGGAAAGTAGATTCTAACAGCATGGAGGGTAAGCAGCTACCCAGCAATTGTACTGCTTAAGGCTTACTGTAAATAATAAGGCTGTGTGTGTGTGTGTGTGTGTGTGTGTGTGTGTGTTTTATTTGGGAACTCAATGACCAAAGGCAGGGAAAAAAACCTGGGGCCAGGATTAAAATAATTTCTACTACACCTCAGTAGTCTAGCTGTTTTAATCATGCCCGTCTCTAGTGCTCTCCCGACTCTTCCCATTCTCTAGTAACTGGAACGTAAAAGATATTTTTGTACTCTTTCCAGGCTTGTTGCCTTTCTCTAATGCTAAACAGTTGATGATGGGACCATACATCTCTTGGATCCCAGCTTTTAGCTTCTCGCTGGCAATGACACTTATGGCCTGAGAGCAGGCTCTGCGCGATGTAAAGCCTCATAGATTCCAGGCCTAGGAAAGCCTTTTTAGTTTTAGGAATTCAACACTTTGTCTCTTCACCACAGTGCAGCGCGATAGTGCTGTCAATTTTCATATCACCTGCCTTTCTCAGATTTTTGAAAGCACTGTAGGAAAATCTCTCTCTGAAATAGAACCGCCTAGGATACATGGTTCAAAAGTGTGTTTTAGCTTTGCTATTCTGGAATCTCACAATGCTTGGGATCCTTTCTTAATGTTCTCTCTTATTTCACCCAGCCTTGGTCTCTGTTGGTCAGCAGGACTCTACTTAGCAGGCACCAGATAATGTTCTAGGTGCTCTATAAAGGTAAACAGAAAGAAAAATCCCTGTTCTTGTAGAGCTCATATTATACAAAGAGAAGCAGCAATAGCTGAGAAGCAACAATGGTTTGTATTTTCCAAGTATGGTCTGTTGGGCAGTAATATGTACAAGAGAAGAAAATTTAAAAAGATGACCCAATAAATAAATCTACATAATTTTACCTAATTTTCTTACCTAAAATTAGGTTCTTAACTTTCAAGAAAGGTTTCAAAAACATATATTAGATAAATGTCTTCTCAAACAAGGAGGATGGAAAAAACTAGATGCCCACAAGAATGATACTGGCTGCACATAAACTTAAAATATATCACAGATCTTAATGTGGAGATCTAAGCCCTTGAAACTGCTAAGGAAAACACTTCCAGAAAAAAGTACAGGCAAGGACTCTGTGAAAGTGACCCGTAGCAGGGCACAATGAACTAGGGGCATAAACAGGACCAAAGAGTAAAGACACATAGAAAAAAATGCTATAAGGAAACCAGTTTCTTTGTATGACAACTTATAAATTAATTTAAAACTACATAGGCGAGTTGCAACCTAAAGTGAGGTGGCCTGAGAGGTTTGCTGAAATACTGACTTTTAATTATGTCCTCAAGGATGTGAGGCAGGTGAGCTCTGCCACCGTTTCAGAGAGGAGCATTTCAGGAGGAGAGTACAGGATGCGGGGAGCCCAGAGATCGGCCATTTTGATGAGTAGCAAGGGGTGGGGAGCAATAGTAGCAGAAATTGGGTAGGGTTTGTGCAGGACATTGTAACAACATGGGAGTTTATTTGTAACGAGCTAGAATTTTCCTGGGTCCTTTTGAATTGGAGGGATAGATTCTAATTTTTTCAGGATGATCTTACCTGCCGTGTTAGATACAGATCACTAGGCCCCATGGGTACGACTGGAAAGACAATTAGTAGGAAACTATGTGGTAAGTAACATGTGGGATGAGGTGTGTAATGATATGAAAGGGTTTGGAGCAAACTGATCACAACAGAGGTGTTGAGAACTATCTGGATTCTGGATGTGTTTTGAAGATAGAACAGTTGCAGCCTGTGGAAGGTTTAGATACAGCAGGAATGACTCGGGCGACTACAAAAGTTTTAGTCTTAGCAGTGGTAAGGATCCATTGTCACTCATAGAGGAGGACCTCAGTCCTTGTTTCTTTCTAACAGTGTGACTTTGGATAAGGGGATAACACTATCTACCTTGTAGTTGACATAAGAATTTAGTGATAATTCATAAAAGCCCTTGCGTGGTACCTGATACTGATGGAAGTTAATAATAGACAGAATTCTTATCACTATTGCTCTTTGTCTCAGGTGTTTGAAGACAGTTCAAGTGAGTTCCTGAAGTCTTTGCGGAATCATTCCCACATTTCTCCTTGTGGAGGAGGCTGGCTGCGTTCTGCCCTCTCTTTGGTATGTTTACATTTGAAAGACTCTCCTGGTTTATCAGAGAAATGGTGAAAAGTAACACAGCTTCCAATTGTTGGTCTAAAGTGATGAGAGCCTGTGTGAATGTCTGCGCCCCCTAGTTATGCTTATTAATTGGGAGACATTTTTTTCTGTTGCTGCCTTGAGCACTCGAGGCAAACGTTTGTCTACTGAGCTACACCTCTAATCTGGAGGTGCTTCCTTTTGGACAGACATATGAATGTTAGACAAAAGTGTATCAGAATAATGGTGGGGCTCCACACATCTTTCCATGAATCGAAAAGAAGGTCTGTAGAGCTGAGTTTAACAGTACAAGTTATATTACCAACCCTAGCCAGCCATGAGTATAGCTACTTTGATATAACTTCTGGTTCTGAAACTTTGACTAACAGATCTGTTAGCCCTATGAACTAGATAGATAAATAGGAAAAATTCTAAAACAGAAGGAAAATCATATTTGCTTTATTTGTCTTGAAAAGTGTGTGAAGAACACTCATCTAAATAGTGAAGGAAGTGAGGCATTCGTCCATGGTGACACTGAACTCTGGTCCTTACATTTATTTCAAGGTAAAAATTAAAACACTGGACTAAGATGAGCTGGGGAAGAGGTGAGGTGGGGGAGAGACTTAGAAGGGAGGGAGGGGAAATGATGGTTGGATGTAATGTATGAGAGAGGACTAAAAGTTAAAAACAAAATGAGACAAAATCCATTGGACTAAATAATTTCTTTAACCTTGATCTCGATCTAGCACCAAAATTTTATATTCCACTTCCTTCATTTTGATATATGCTTAATTTAAAATTAAAATATAGAGAGGACAACCTAAAATTCTCTTTAATACCTTTGTAATCTGGTTTGCTTGTTTGTTTTTGTTTTTTTTGAGAGAGTCTCTGTGTGGCCCTGGCCTTGGAACTCACCAAGAGCTGTTGCCTCTGTCTTTCAAATGCTAGGTAGGATTAAAGGTTTGGTATACTCCCAGCCTTGAGAGCATTTTGGATCCCCACATCATGTATAATTTTAATGTTCTTTGTCTACAGAAGCCTCAGTAACTTGTCTGAAAGATTTAATGAATAGCACAACATACCCCACTTACTTAGCACAAGGCTGGGACTAGGGAACACATCCAGCAGGTGCTGTCTCTGATGGTAAAAATGATTTTTCTTTCTCATGTGTCTTCCCAGCATAATACTTTTCTGTCTTCACGGAGATCTGCTATTAGGCTGCTCAGCAACACTGACTTAACTTGCTAATAAACTGGAACTTCCCACCTGCTCCCAGCTGTCCCCAAGGGGCCCCAGTGAAGTAGAAACACAGCTGAATAGATTCAGCGACTGCTGACTGATTTGAAAACCCTCAGCTTTCCTGTTGGTCACACATATATTCACACTTAAATGAAATATGTCTTTGTGCGAGAGCAAAAAAAAAAAAAAAAAAGCGTGAGTAAGCCAGCAGCGTGGCTTACATTTGCTTTTATGCCTTTTAAGCTCCCTCCAATTTCTATTTGAATCTAGGAAGAGCATTCATTTGTGACTCTGTATATTATTAGGAAAAGGCTGAGTGTGGTCCCAGAGATGCTGAGGGAGCCCCGGGGGTGACTGGGTGTAAAGGTTGGACTGGAAAGTCAGCAGAGCAAGAACGGACCTGTTTGCCAACTCACTCTCTTGCTTTCCCTGTTGCTCTCTGACAGGGTGGGTTAAGATTTGTGAGTTTCATTAAGAATTTTCTCTCACTGCTTGATCTTTGAAATTTTGTGTTAGTGAGGATATTTATATTTTGGCAAGCTATGGAATAGTCTAAAAAGGTTCTAGACAAATCTAAAATGTTTGCTGAAGTACTTCTTCAAAGTAAAAAGAAGCAAACCCAGGTGGCTTAGCTATGGTTATTTTTCTCATTATGTGAATATTGAAATGCACATAGAGTGTAGTATATAAATATGCTTGTATATATGCGTATATTCCTTCTCTCTCCAGGAAGGGGCTCACATTTTCCGCATTTTTCCTTTTCTTTCTTTCTTTCTTTCTTTCTTTCTTTCTTTCTTTCTTTCTTTCTTTCTTTCTTTTTTTTTAAAGATTTATTTATTTATTATATGTAAGTACACTGTAGCTGACTTCAGACATCCCAGAAGAGGGAGTCTTTCTTTCTTTCTTTCTTTTTTTTTAAAGATTTATTTATTTATTATATGTAAGTACACTGTAGCTGTCTTCAGACACTCCAGAAGAGGGAGTCAGATCTTGTTACGGATGGTTATGAGCCACCATGTGGTTGCTGGGATTCGATCTCCGGACCTTCGGAAGAGCAGTCAGTGCTCTTACCCACTGAGCCATCTCACCAGCCCCACATTTTTCCTTTTATTGTCTTGCTAGGATGACCACAAATGTATTTATCCTGTTAAAATGTAAGGGTCGTGAGGAAGGACCACATCTATTCAATCTTTGCTTATTTCTAGTGCTTGAAAGGCTATTTTAAATACTGTGTCGAGTACAGAGTAAATATAGATTTTATCCATTCAACAAACACAGATAAAAAATACATGCATTATAAATAACATAAGTCTACTTGGGTCCTACTTTTGACCTTGGGAAGTCCAAGGTCAAGGGGACCCAATTACAGGAGAGCCTGGGGGCTACAGCCTCATGTGGAGGAAGTGCAAGGAAGTACATTCAGACAGAGAGAGGAAGTTAGGCTTACCCATCATTTTTTAAAATCAGGATCCAACTTGCTAACTAGCCTTTCACCACCAGCATTCCTTCATGACAACACAGTTCTCACAACCGGTTGTTCTCTTAAAGCCTCACTTCCTAGGGCTGATATTGTGAATTTCAGTACAGGTTCTGAATATCACACACTACATATGTATATACTACCACAATGGTTCTTAAATCAGAACATGAATTTTAAAAGGAATTGGGACCTGGCTGTAGTGGCATATGGCTTAGATCCCCACACTCAGGAGGCAGAGGCAGGGGTATTCTGTGAGTTTAAGATCCTGATCTACACAGTAAGTTCCAGGCCAGCTGGCCTATAATATAGAAAGTGTTTGTCTCAGAACAAAAGAGGCAAAGAAACCCAAGAAAATTGGAATTTCTAAACTAAATACCACCTCAGAGTCTTTGTAGAATATCAGAGATTGTGGTGACAGTTGCAGAAATACACATTTTCTCATTTCCTCTGCTGGGCCTTCCCAAGCAGTTCGAAGACAATAAACCATTGGACTTCTAAGAAACACTCATGTAGCATTTGCCTGTATTTGTATATCCCGCATAATTGGTATTCTGAACTGAAATTTTTCCCATTTTATTTTGTTCTAAGATTTGTTACAAAAGTTTCTGACAAGGGCATCTTGGGCTTAACTCACCTTTCTTCTCCTAGTTTGGGGACGCGAGGGTTTGGATCCTGGTTACATAAAGAGCCTTCTGTTTGTGGGGAGAAGGTTACAAGTTGGGGGTGACTGGCTCCAGAAACAAGGCCAGGACACTCACTGTCTGATTGTGCATCTGCTTGGAAACATTTGAAAGGACAGGGAATGGGACTAGGGCAGAAAGGAGCAAGGAGTGTGGAGGCAGACCGGCTGTGTGCTGAGACAGGCGGTTAGGAGGATGGGGTGGCAGAGAAAGGAGAGCAGACATGACCAACTTAGGGGTCAGAGGTCAATGCCGAAGGGAGAAGCTGTGCCAGGTTTTAGGGTACCGTGCCTGTAAAGACCTGGCACCCCCGAGGAATTAGAAACAGGGAACGGGATTGGGTTAGAGTGGGAAAAGGGTTGGAAATAAGGGGTGAGGACGCCCCAAGCTAGGCTGAGCTGAAGCTGACACTTGTGACTATGTCTGCTGCGTGCCCTGGATGATCTGAAATCTCTTGTTTTCTAGAGAACAGCTGTTTTCATTCTGGTTTATCCATTCAATTTTACTTTAAAATGTCAAGGTGAAACAGAAGGAGGTAAAAGATTCTCTCTGAGGCTTAAAGATGAAGGAGGGAGGGGAGAGGGAGGGAGACAGAGAGAGACACACAGAGGGGGTGGGGAGAGAGGGTGAGGAAGGGGAAGGGAGGGAGGGAGGGAGGGAGGGAGAACAGCCTGTTTTGACCGGGAATTCTGAGTTGTGCCTCAGGTGTTGAGCACATGGCTAACTGGGCATCTGTGCGCCTGTCTGATGGCCGCAGGAGGCTGCTGCGCAGAAGCAGTGGGTAGCTGTGCCTGACACATCCTTTCAAAAGGCACGCTTGTTTTCTGCTCATTCGATTCCCAACTTAGGCCAGATGCTTCCATCACTGTGTGACACTGGATAAGAAATTAAACTGCTCCGCACACATAGACACACATGTGTGCCTTTGTTTTTCTTGATTTATTAACTTTTTGAGAAGTGACTCTCACACTCAAATCATGGATATAATTATAATCTCTAGATCTCTGTATTTTAGCAGATTCCTTTTTTTTTGTTTGTTTGTTTTGTTTTTTGTTTTTTTGTTTTTTTTTAAAGATTTATTTTAAAAGGATTTACTTTGGTTTCTTTCTCAGTTATTTGTACGTGTGTGTGTGTGTGTGTGTGTGTGTGTGTGGTGTGTACATGTGTACTCTGGTATCCACAGAAGCCAGCGCTGTTAGATCCCTGGAACTGGAGTTACAAAAGCTTGAAAGCTATCCAATTGGGGTTTAGGGCACCAAATTCAGGTCCTTGGCAAGAATAGTATGTACTATAAATCACTGAACCATCTCTTTGGCCCTCACTAATTGTTATTGCTTGTCTTTATTTCTCTGTATATGTGTCTGTATATGTGTATGATGTATATATTCCTAAATATAACCTGCTCCGTTCGTATAATACTTGTGTGTATGCTTTTAGGGCTGGCTGTTTGGCACCAGATAATCCATTAGTGTGGTCTTTTGGGGGGAGATCACTTCTTCTGCCAGCTTTCCTTAATTGCCTATGGTCTTTTTGTGTAGGATTGAGGCCCCACAGGCTGTTCTTATTCTTAAGGTTTCACTATGAAGTAATGGCTGCCCTTGAACTGTTTATATAGACTAGGATGTTTCAAACTTAAAGAGATCTGCTTGTCTAAGCCTCTCAAGTGTTAGGATTAAAGGCATGTGTCACCATGCCAGGCCTTAAACAAATTAATACAAAAAATAGGTATTTGTCAATAAATCCTAATTTCACAGTATGGAAGGTATGAATGTATACCCTTGAGGACTTAAAGTCAAGGTAACATGGCAGAGACTCTGAATCTTGTTATATGGTCTATGTCCAAGAATTCAAGTTATTTTGTAGCATTCTAAATGAAAGAAAAGAAAAAAGATTTTCTTGTGCTTGACTATAAATGAGAAACAGCCAAAGCACTTAGGAGATGCGGATGGAAACAGCAAAGAGTAATAGGCCTGCTCAACACACACACACACACACACACACACACACACACACTCACACACTCACACACACACATGCACACACACACACACACACACACTCACACACACACTCTCACACACAGAAAATTCCTTAAATAAATCCATATCTGTAGGATTTGTACATTGAAAACATATCAGTGTCTAAAAGGGGAGGGGTGGTAAATTTTATCAGTACCTTCTATTATTTTTACAATTAGTTTTTAGTGAAGTCTCTTTTCATATTAAGTATTCAGTATTTTCTGCCAGGGTAGTGGGACATGGGCTATAATTGAGACAGAATTCAGCCACGTAGAGTCTCAGATACAAGATGGAAAGAGCAATGGGTCTTTGGGGAATTTAGGTGACATGGTTATCAGTTGTTCCGTGTGATCTATTCCATGGTTTTGTAGGAAAGATAGAGAACACAGACGAACACTAGGTAGGAGGGACTGGACATTTACCATCTGAAGCAGTAGAAGAAACTTGTATGTTCATCATTTTGGAAGCTGATATATATTTAGACAAGGAAACTGAAGACATTTGAGCAGATAGTAGCTGCATGACAGGCATGGGGCTGGCCACTGCATAATCCAGTTTGCCTTAACAAAATGGGTCTAAGGAAAGACAGGGCTGGAAAGAGACATCAAGAGAGTGTTAGAATTAGTAAGTTGAATAAGGAACTGTGTTTGATTACTTAGCCTGAAATTTTCAGCAGAAGCAGAATCCTTAAGGGGGAAGGATGCTGAAAGATTTGGCATAAGGACAACTTGTGTCATCCCTCTGCAGACAGGGAGTTGCAAACTTATCTAAGAGGGTCTGGCATTAGATGAATGAACCAAAGCAGATACAGGGAGGCAACCTAAGATGCGTGCGTGATCAGCCCAAAAACATCAGCCCCCATATCAAAGGAAGGTGACAGGAACTGGGTGTAACTGTGACCAAGTGGAGCAAACATATTACTTTTGAAGTGAGAGATTTCTGTGCAGGTCTGGCTACTGTTGCCTTGTAGAAATGAATGTCTAGTGTAGATAAATAGTCAAGAGAAACTGGGAGTTTATCCTTTATGTTGTCAAGGAGTTCAAATTAAATAATAAAACCCACAGAGAATGAAATAGCAAGCCTCAGCATTGTGTAGGCCCAACAAAAGAGGTCTGCAGGCTCTGGGCTTGAGACCTCCTGATGACTGCTTAGGTGCTCTTAAACAGAAGTGAAAAAGGGAAGGGAGCTTACTTGAAAATCCAAGCATAGCACTGCTATGAATAGCCAGGCCCCAAGTGCAAAACCCACAGCTTATTTGATGATTTATTCAATGTTTTTCTTTGCAGGCTGTATACTCTCCCTGCCTCACTCTTGTACCTGTAAATCCTACAACATAGACACTATCCTTAGAAATTTACTTCTGAGTTTGCTGGATTATCTATCTATCTATCTATCTATCTATCTATCTATCTATCTATCTATCTATCTATCTATCTATCTATCTATCTATCTAAAATTTCAGATGAGGGAGTATTGGGAGCTGACTCTTAGCAGAAAGTGGCTGTCATCTCTGCCGCCATCTCGGGCTATTTACTTACAGGTGGTACTTTTCCACCCTGACAAGAGATTGACTTTCCTAGCAGGATGTTTTTGCAAGAAGCCCACCACAGCTGAACACATTCTGATAACATCTTGTTTTTCTCCGATCCATCCTGGACCTGTGGTTAAATGTCTCCAGCTGCACTCCCCAGTGAGTGCATATATACCCATAGTTGCCTTCCAATAAACAAGACTTGAGACTTGATCAGACAGACTGTCTTGTCCCCATTCTTCACATCTCTTACCCCTCAGTCCCCACTCTCTCTCTTACAGAGACCATTGATTGACCCACAGACTGGGTCAAGGGAGGAGAACACTAATGTACAACTCTTATAATTTTATTAAACCTGCACATCACTACTGTGTGCATATTGCTTGTTTTCAGAAGAATGTTTTTATATAAACTGTCACTAAGTCTTTAGAGTTGATGCAAGCAGTGTACAATCTTTGAAATTACTGTGACCATGACTCTCCTCCAGTCAAGATGCTTCAGTGAACGCTTTATCACCTACTGAGCAAATTCTAAACTCAGCAGGTTTCTGTGTCTGTGTGATCTGGGCTCTAGAAGATTTGATCAGTTCTCTTTTTCTCTTGAGCTTTCCAATCTTGGGGGACAGCCCATGGGAAAGTGATTCTAGGTTAGTGAGAGCAGTTTCAAGAGATAGTGCCTACTTATTATTGACAGTGGCCACTGGCTGGGATGTGAAGTATGCTACCAAATGTCAGAGCAATCAAGTAAAACCAGATGGGGGTTCACAATAGACTGTAAGGTCATCAATCACTCTTGGGTGTGTTTGCATTGGCATTTCAAAATAGACCTGTGCTTAGTGGCTAGTTGTAGATGCAGGCATGAACTAATAAATTGCAGGTAAATCGTCTTGGTTTTTAAAGAAAATATTGACTTAAAAGTATGTGCATGTGTGTCTGTGTGTGTCTGTCTACTTGGTGGGCACATGTTTGAAGTCAGAGGACAGTCTGTGGGAGTCTTTTCTCTTTCTACCACGTGAGTGCAAGGGATTGTACTTAGGTAGTCAGGCCTTAGGTGGTAAGTGTTCTTACCTAACCAAACAATCTCACCATTTCACTGTATCTGTGTGCTGTTTTATTCTTCCAGAGAGGACTGCGTAGGACCAATCCCAGGACCTTGGTCCTTCACACTAGGTGTGTGCTGTACTTCATTGTATTCCCACCTGACAAATTTTTAAAACATTTGTTGATGTCCAAGTTTGGATTGCGAAACATTTTTTTTCCACTTGTCTAGTTAAATATTCAGTTTGTGTTGCATTCGTCAGCATTCATATAATAGGGGTGGGGAAGGGGTGACCAAAAACTGCACAGGCAAAAGGTGCCATCTTCTGTGTTAGGGAAGTAGTTCTCCAGCTGTGGACCATGGGATACTCAAATTAGAATAACCAGGAAAGCTTACTAGTAACAGATTCCAGAGCGTATTGTAGACCGAAGAACTTAAATCTGTTAGAGAATATTAGGGTCTGTGTTTTTATGAAGTTTCCTCCAATTGATTCTGAGTTTCGATACCAGTCTTGAGAATATGTGGTGTCAGGGCTGGAGAGATGGCTCAGCTGTTAAGGCTAGGCTCACAACCAAAAATATAAGAGAATATATGGTGCTGTTGCTTATTAGTAGATAGTCCCCACACTTTCCTTCTTTATGTAAGTATAAGACAGCTAAACACACACACATACTCCAGTTCCTGGCAGCTTGGCCAGGGAACAGCTATTTACACACCTGCATACCAGATGGGCACCTCTATATAACATATAGGGGTAATGAAGAAGCCAAGTGTCACTGCTTAATTCAGAGTGAGTTAGAAGGATGGTAAGGATTTTACAAGGATGTCTTCAGTATACCTTCAATACGCCTTCATTTTCTTCTTCTCTGTTCACCTTAACTTGAAATCAGCTTCTCTTTCTTGATCAAGAATGACAGGGATATTGAATGCCAGTGAGTAAATAAAATGTCTGACTGAAGACATTGCTTTGTAAGTATTGCCCACTTTATATGGCAAGACTCAGAAATGTGTGGCATTGTTGCTGGGAGTTGTCTCTTGATGATCTAAAAAATTAATCCAGTTTTCTGAGCCATCAAGTTGTCTCAGCTGCCCAGCTACACAACCTAAGTCAATCCCCAAGTTCATACGATAGAAAGAAAGAAGCAACTCTTACAAGCTACTCTCTGAGCTCGGCGTGCGTTCCTTCCCAAATAAAGAAGTAAAAATTTAAGAGATGAATTCAGTTGCTCGTTACAATCATTTAAGAACAGGTCCACCAACAACTGTACGAAGGCACGTAGGGCTGAACCCAGGACCAGAATATAGTTGCTTGTACTCTATTGATAATTATGTTCTCCCCAAAAACTGTTTGCACGATATATTTACAGTAGTTTCTGGGATGAGAAATAACATCTCTTTCCTTCCTTAGATGTCAGTCACCCCTTTCTCCAAAGCTTTCTTTAGGCGTTTCCCCTTTCATTTTCTATTTTCCTCTTTTGAATACCTAAATGCTGGAATGATGAAAGAAATCCATAGCGTTGTATGGCAACACAGTGATCATTTTCTGTGGGAAAAAAAATTAATGTTGAGATTTTCTAGTCCAGTGGTAGTTAGATTTTTTGGCCAATGGACAGTCTATTGTGTTCATGCATGGCAAGACTCTCAATAAAATAAATGGAATGTTTTTTGTGTTACAGGATAGATACTGAAAAGCATAAAATGGTTAATTTCTCCTTTCTCCTTTCTGTTTTTGTCTCTCGAGCTTTTGAATAAATTATTTTGATTTGGTCCCTTATGAATATATTCAGTAGATTGTGAGCAGATTTGAAAAGAATCATCAATGTGAGCCTCACCAGCTCTGTAGATCAATGATGAGTGTAGTGGTGCTGTGATTGTTTATCAGAGTGTCCATGGGCTTTCCAGCTGGGCCATTTGATGGAAGAATCCGGTTAAGATTGGTTACTCACCAGGAAGTAACTGTTTCTTTCTTAGGAGAGTTCCAGTGGTGTGTCTTGTAAAAGTTCTGTGGAACCTTCCTTCCGGAAGACTAGTTGATAGGAAGGGAAGGAAGTAAGAAGGGGGACAGTCCCCATATTTTCTATAGCTGTCATAAGTCTCAAAACCACAAATGCCACTGAGACCTGAAACCTAATCATAGCCACTTATTTTGTGCTTTCACACACTGTGGAAAGTTCTGGAGTCCTTCGAGGCCAAAGCACTATATAAAGTAGAGTCTACTGTGATCTAAGGTAGGGAAGTAGTCCCAGTACAATACGAAAACAAATGGGTGTGGTATGAACCAACACACTTTATTTATAAGAGCAGCTGGCAGGCCCAATTTGGCCCTGGGGTTGAGGTTGACAGCTGCTACTTAGGTTCTGTGGAAGCCTGTCCCAGGATCCATTTAAAATTCAGGTAGTTCCAATGTGTTCACAGTGGTTGTGTGGTTCTAACCGTGGCTTAGCACAGTGTGATTGTTAGCACATAGTGATTGTTAATTTCAAACACTGCTATGAAGCACTTGTCTACGTGTACTTTTAGAAGGATTCTGAGGCTGTTGGCTTAAGCAGCAAAGCGTGCTATAATTGATTAGTAACACTGAAAGCAGGCAAAGCTGGGAATATGGCAGCACATAGATCACATTTTTATTTTGTTTTAGAATTTAAGTGATGACATAAAAGGCCTCATCTTCACATGTTTTTCTGATTCTTTCTAGCTTGATTCTTTTCAACATCTTGACACAGATTCAATGTTGTCTAAAGGTTTAACCGAATACAGTGTCTCATTTCTTTAGGTTCAAGAATATTTCAATACCATTTTATTACTTCAAATACTGTCAGGTGATAAAGACTTTTCTTAAGAAATTCAGTCATATGATGCAGCCATGTTTTGAGAAACACATCGGAAGGCGATTTGGTTATCTGTTGCACAGAGTATTTATAGTACTTAGTAAAACAGCTGTGAGGTCACTAGGCCATAGGATTTTAAAGGAACATAATCATATGTTCTTGGTGGCACTTGACAAATTTGTTCATTAGTGTATATTCATTTAACAAATACCGGGTTTTACTTATGTAAGTTTCAATCATTTATGTCAAGTACTATAATCACATTAACACTTGATTACAGTGTCTTGTTCACCCTTACCCTTCTCCCATTCCCTTCTCTGTTCCTAAACATGCCATCATTTGAAATGAGATACCGTTTGTGTTTTGTGTGTCCGTAATGTGTTCCTTTAACACTCACTAACCTCATATTTATATCTGGGGCCTACTTTCATCACAGACCTTCCTAATTTCTTTAGTGTATTTCTGGTAAAGGCTAGAGTCGTTTTGAAAGTCACCAGGAGGGGAAAAATGGGCTGAATTAGCTGTTTCCCCACCTCGTCAGCAGACGAGTAAGCATTGCCTGGTGAGTTGACACACCTGGTGCATCTGCTGATGGTCATAGAGAAGAGGGAGGGACCATCAATGTCAGTGTTGGATAAAACATGGATTGAATTTAACTATTCGTCTCTCCAAATTGATACACTATTTCCCTCACTTGGAGTTCCTCATGACTTGTACTCCAAGTTTCACAAAGTTGTAGCTGTTGTCTCAGCAGCACCAGTGTGAACAGAAAGGTCCAAGAACGGTAAATCCGTGGATCCTTTCAATGGGGGCTGGGCTGTAGCCAGCCAACTCATTTATCGTCCCCTTTCTTTGAAAGAGCAAATACATATTCAGAAATATTTTAAAAGCCATTTTGAACACTGTTGTAGATTAGAAGGGCTTTACACGCCGGAGAATGGCATATGAGGAGTAAAAAGATGGGAGATAAGAGAGAGGAGGGTGAGAGGTGCTTATCCCAGCCTGGCTTCAGCTGGAGTTCTGTAAATTACTCGGATTCTAGGCAGTGCTTTGCATCTCTGTGTGTGCTCACTGTTGTGTTTTATAAAAAGCTAGGGAGAGAGGGACTATGTTTGGTGGATGTGTAGTCAGGTGTGGGGAAGGGCGTGTCTCTGAAGGCCCATGCTGAGGCATCCCTTCCCCCAGAGGGACCAGCCACATGTCAGTGTAGTGTAGAATAGAGTTTATTAAGGGCGTGGGGAGGGGAGCTGAGAGGGTGGGGGGGGGATGGGGAGAGAGGGGGGAAGGACAGAGAGAGACCAAGAAGGCAAGAGAGAGCAAGCAACACCCTTTATAGTGAGTCAGGCACACCTGGCTATTGCCAGGTAACTGGGGTTGAGCCTAGACAAAGTGCCAACACTCACAAGTGGTGCAGATTTTAGGGTGACATGCTAGTGCTCCCATTGAGAATTACTGGGTCTGTGGATTGAATTCTTATCCGGAGATTGTAATCTGAGCGATTTATATAATTGCTCAATCCAGCCAGAGGACTTCGGGAATGGGGTAAAGAAAAAAATGAGTACAGAGGAAACTATTTCGTCCTTTGTGACCCAGGGGTGGCCCTCAGGATTTAGGTTCTAGGACAAAGAGGAGCAATGACAGCCGAGGCAGGCATTTCTGCTAATCCAGTGACATCTAACTGCTCCCCCCCACTCTCTGTTAGGAGAACAGCTGGTGCACCCTGGAGAGGTCCTGACAGTGAGGGAACAGCCCAAGGACAAAGCACAGCCGAAAGCCAGCTTGGTTGCAAATTAGAATATAACGGCAGAGCTGCTTCTGCTGAGAAGCGATTTGCATCAGAGCTCACCAACAAAGCACGCGCTGTAGAGCCAGCTTTTGTGAGAAAGGGACGCCAGAGCACTACATTTGTCAATAACATGCAAGAGTTGCTAAAGACAGAGAAGTAGAGTTGGGCTCACCTGCCACCAGGCTTGCTACACAAGAACACTCATTTTTTTTTTCCCCCACTCGAAGAAAATTTGTATGTAACGTTCAGTAAATGGATAAAATTCCTCTTGACATACTTGTTACCTGTCCCTTCTGTCCCTCCATGGTGCTGTGCTCACATCTAAATTACAGGTCTGCATAAATGCAGCGCTTAGACCTGTAGTTCATTAAGTCACGTGCTCATAACCCTGCTATCTGTTTCCCCCAAATGATGGAGTTGCTATGGTTTTTATGTCAATACACCAGCATCTAAGGATTCTAGGCAACTACAATAAAATCTTTAAATGTTTTAAGAGATGTACAAAAGGATGAAATCTAAGTTTGATGGTATAAAATACTAGAAAATAGACTCAGTGTAAATGAAAGTTTGTAATAATGGTGATGAGAGTTCTGAAAGAATGCGGTACCCTGGAAAAGAAAAAGCAGTTGGGTAGGGTACCATGCTGTTAGGTGATGCTTTAATAAAAAGATAAAGAGAAGGGGGGTTATGTTCTATGGAGGTGTGGTGAGGGGGGAGGGAGTGCCCTTCCCCCAAAGAGACCAGTCACAGGACAGTATAGTATAGAATAGAGTTTATTCAGGGCATGGGAAGGGAAGTTAAGAGGGTAGTAGAGGCAGAGAAAGGCAGAAAGAAGGAGAGGAGAAAATGAGTAGAGGCCAGCCATGAGCACGTGGAAGAGGGGAGAAGGGAATGGGGAGGGAGGGGGGAAGGGGCAAGACGACAAAGCGGGAGCAAGAAGGAAAGACCAAGAGAGGAACAAGAGGGGGAGGAGGGAGCAAAAAGGAGGAGCAGGAAGGGACCCTTTTCATAGTGGGTCAGGCCTACCTGGCTGTTGCCAGGTAACTGTGGGGTGGAGCTTAGACAGATGCTAACAGCAGGATTCTCCAATGACACCAGTCCTCAGCACGGAGGAGCATAATGTAGGAGTGAGTGATGGCTTGGTTATGTCATCTTTAACATAGTATACGGAGTATAGGGTACACCTACCAAATAAACAGGACCGTTGCTTTGTGTGTGTACGAAGACCCCCCCTGCAACAGCACAGATGTGGGGCTTCGAGGTGCTTGATATGCTCAGATTGTCTTCTTCATTGGTGATAAGTTTTGCATGGATAGAAGCTGCTTTACTCTTTTTTAGAGTCTCCAGGTCTCAGCTCAACTCACAGTTGTGTTAGCAAACAGCATACTGCATTAAAATTCTTCATGCTCAGCCTGATCTTGTCCACAGTCCTTTGTTTTTCAGTCCTGCCCTGGATTTTCTCATGAAGCTGTCCTGGAATGCTGCTTGCTGCTTCGTTTATCCTCAGTGTAGACCCATGCCCTTCAGCACAGAGTAAGTTACACACACACACACACACACACACACACACACACACACACACACGCCTGCGCTCTCCCTGGTCTCCCCTCTTTGGTTTTGAATAGGAACTTCTTTCTTTCTTCCTTTGTTTTTTTTTAGAGCTCCTAATTGTCGCTTTCACTCTTTGACTCTTCCGAGGCTTTCTACAAGCCATTTACAAGAAGAGCCTGTGTTTCAAAAGAGGTAACTATTCACTGGTGCTTCTCCAGGTTTCCTGCTGTGGTCGAAGTGATTTGTAAATGCTCTGAGAATGTGCTGGGTGAGAGGGGGTCTACACTCTGACATTTCCCTCAGAATTTTCTTTGGGGATGCAATGGTGGAGTGGGTTCACTGTTTCATCAACATTTGTGTGTCGCTTGATGAAGCAGAGGTTGGGCCCCTTGATCCAGTGTTCTAAACATGTAATAGTCTATTGAAAAGATATATATATATAAAAAGGCAAGATTCACAATCTCTTTCTATCTGATAGGATTGTTCTATGTGTTAGAGGCTTACTAATAGCTTTACTCTTAACCCATATAAGCAAAAGAAAACTCCACAGCTCAGCTAGGACTCAGACAGATCTGCTTTCAGCATGTCACTAAGCCAGTGTGTAGAAATACGTAATTAAAAGGACACAAAGCCCTTAATCAATTGCGCACCAGTTATCTTTGATTGCTCTTGCAAAGGACAAATTATGCACCAACTGCTTGCAAGCCTGGAGAAAAAAAAAAAAAGGGTTCCATTATCTTCTTTCTGAAATCACTTCTCTGCAAAGACAAGGACATCCCTATTCCAGACCTCTTGGTTTAATTAAAAGGACACAAACATCAGCTGATGTTGCAGCATATCAAATGTTTCCCTGTCAGTGCGATGGAGTGAATGGAGGAGGGGGGAAGGTTGGCTGGAAGAATTTTTTTTTTCATAATGACTGGCCCTTTTCACTTTGACCATCTGTTTTCTCATGGTGAAAAGCCCCATTGCTGGTATCCTGGCATAGCTTTGCATGCCTTTGTGCTTGTGGGACATTCAATCTTGCATCTGATACATGCTGATCTGTGACACTTCCTAACAAATGAGGCTTTGTTCAAACAAAGAGACTCCCTGATAGGAACTGTAAACTTGGAGCTTGATATCCTAAAGGAAACCCAGGCTATGGCTGAGCTGGCACAGGAAATTCTCTTCAAGGCAGCAGAGCTAGAAGAGGTCACACCCCTGTGCACACATGCGTTCTTTCAGATCTTCCCAGACCGCCTGCTTTAGACAGGGCAGCTCCAGAGCACAGCTGCATAGGGCCCAGGGAAGAATGCAAGCCATATTCATTACAGGCTGAAGCTAGCTCTTCACAATCATGGCATTTATTTGTGGAGGGTCTTCATTCTAAAATGTGCCCCCACAATCGTTAACCCTTGCAAATCAGTAACCTCATAAGGCCCATATTTAATCACGTTCAATAGAACTATTTTAGGAGGACTAAAACAATTTTTGGCTTTTTCCTCATCACTAGTTTTCTCTCTGTTTCTATCTTCTCCAACCTTTCTACTAATTATTTTTTAGGTTGGTTTGGGGTTTTTGACTACAAAGTCATCCATCTTTTTTACTATGATATTTCCTTCCTTCCTTTCTTCCTTCCTTCCTTCCTTCCTTCCTTCCTTCCTTCCTTCCTTCCTTCCTTCTTCCTTCCTTCTTTCTTTCCTTCCTTCTTTCCTTCCTTCCTTTCCCCCTCTCTCTTTCTTTCTTTGTCCCATTCTTTCATTCAATATTTGTTCACTGTCTATGGGTATTTGCCTACATGCGTCTCTGTGTACCATGTGTGCGCCTTATGCCCAGGGAGGTCAGAAGTGGACATCAGATTCCCTAGGACTGGCAATACACAGTTGTGAGCTGCCACATGAGAAGGAGGGTTTGAGCTTGGTTCTCTCCATGAGCAGCCAGAGCTCTTAACTGCTGAGCCCTCCCTCCAGCACCATTATGTGATATTCCTAGGGCTATTCACACCTTAGACTTAAGTTAGGGAGAGAAAATCTATAGTGAGCTGAAAAGGATTGTGGGTTGAGGGAGGTGGTAGAGCAAGCCCCAGCCTAGGAAAAACTTACTATTGCAGGTTATTATTTAAAATCATTTTTGAATGTAAGCATCCTTAGAATGTAAAAAAAAAAAAAAAAAAAATGCACCGTTTTCTTTCCTTGGCAAACTCCTCCATATTCACTCAGAAGGTCTTCCACGTCAGCTCTTTGTCCTGCTTTAGGAAAACCAAGTGCTCCTTCCTTGTGTTCCCTCAACATTTTAAGAACTTGCAAGTAGCATACTACTGAGCCTTTTGTTTTTATAGATATCTCTCCAGTGAGCCATAGGGCAGGGATTGCTTATTTATTTGTTAATTTATTATTCATCTTTGTATCTGTCCCACACTTTGAGAAGTACCTGGCCTATACAGGCTCCCATTGATACTATGCTGAATAAGTAAAACTTACTGATTAACTACTAGCACAATTTGGGAGGGAAGAAATAAAGAAATAAGTCAGAAGAGAAAAAGCTGACTTAACTTACATCTGTCAAACTTTTCTGGGCTGCATTACACACATTTTGCTTTCTGATTCTTCCCATTCCAATGTTAGGGAGTGTTTGGTTCAGGATTTTTTTCTTTTGACTCAGTTTCTCAGATTGTTGAATCAGCACCTTTTGAGTAAGGTACTTGAATCACAGAAAACACACAAGTGATTTCAAAATCTTTGATTATAACTAAACCATTAATTTTTTTTTTTTTTTTTTTTTTTTTTTTTTTTAGTCTAGTGAACAGTTCATGAAATCATTTCAGGTAGGATACTGAGCTGTAGAAGTGTCCGTTACTACAAAGACTTTCAATTTCAGTTTTCATCTGGGACCATTGTCTAAACCATTATCTAATTCTTCTGAACCTTGACTCCTCTAGCTATGGACTGAGAATATTAACAGGTCTCAATGGGGTTTTATGAGGATTAACTAAATGCGATTTTAAAACATTTTTTTTGGAACACAATGTGCTACATGAAATAATTAGTATTCACAATTTTGAGAGCAGCTAGGATTTGAAAGGGTAATGGTGTGTGGAAAGCTGCTATTGTGTTGCATCTTTTAAGGGAATGGGGCAAAGTCACGTTCATGTCTAATCCCTTCCCCTCATGACTGAGGAAAGTCTAATAAAATATTGGTTAATTGTAGTTTCGTAGCACATTGAAATTGTTTATAAAACAACTGCTGGGAAGAATAGTGATCATTAAGCAAGCAGGGGTGTCCAACCTTTACATATGTGACACAACACTGTCACTTACAAAGCTCATACTTAAGAACTGCACAATTAAGTTCCAATAAGTAAATAAATAAATACAATAAATGACACACAAAATCTCATAATGTCTTAAGTGAGTTTATGTTTTCTGTGTTGGGCCACATTTACAGTAATCCAGGGGCTCAGATGACCTTGGGCTCTGAGGTGTGGTAGGGAACCTGGTTTGTTTCTGAGTCTGGGACTCAGATGACCTTGCACCCCCACCCCCCGTGATGCTGAATCAACTTGAATGTTGTATAAAACACATATAAAACACTGGAACAGTCCATGGAGGCAGCTTCTTTAGGTTTTCCCATCTCACCCAAACAAAAGCAAGAAATTGCTGTATTTATATGTGACTCTCAAGTCATTTGACTTCGGAGAGCAGTGAGCACAAGGAACGGATTTAGATTTTGGGTTTCAACCTTTTGGAAATCCAGAAACAATTTAAAAGGCATCTTTATGGTGCACATCACAGAATCATATTATACTGTCCCAGGGGAGTAGGAACAGTAAGCCTGTAATGCTGGTGGGTAGGTGTATGCTTATGCTTACATCAACTGCTGCTATGAATACAGTGCTGACTTTTATCCGTGTTGTGTTACAACACTAAATGCCCTCAGCATCCCCAGCTGAGAAGATGAAGGGGAGAGGGGTTAATCAGACAGGGCCATCATAGGACCACACCCAAGGCCCTTTACTGCAGCCTTACCTGCTAATTGGGGATATCAGATTTCCCCCCAAATCTGTTTAACTCTAGAGAGAAAGGATTTTCTTTTCTTCCTTTTCTCTTTTGAAACACGAATTTGTCAGTGAGAATGGCTCTCCACCACGTGTTCAAAAGAAGAAATATTGATTTCCTGTTCAGACTATTTTTCAGATTCCCTTTGTCTTTTCTATTCTTATCGACATCCTTGAAGGTCAGAGCTCATTACTTAACTTCCTGTAGCACTAGTTCTCAACTTGGCGGCACAACAAAACCTCCCTGGGAGCTTTACAATCTGCAGATAGTGCCATAGGAATCTCAGAGTCTGATGTAATAGGTCTGCATGGAGCCTGGCTATTGAGAGGCTGAAAAAGCCGCTGGTGACTGGGCAGCGTGGGGTCAGACTGGACTTTGTCCTCAGACTTTGTCCTCTCTGTGAGTCCACCCTGCCAACATCTCCCCCGTGCTCCAGGACCATCCTGGCTATGCTCACCACAACCTCCTTCTTCTACTTGCAGCGTGTCTCACCTCTGCGTGGCCTTTTATTAATTCTATTCTCAGGACAGATATTTCATTGTTTACATTTTTGAGCTAGTAGTGGAATAGATGATAAATTAAAAAGTTCCAGGGGTAGATCGTTGTTTCTCTAACCATACTTTAACATTTTTTCTTACTTACAAACTCTAAATAACTCCTCTATTGCTAAACTCCCAAATTCATTCATTTAATTTTTAATTTTATTAAGATTTAACATTGAATATGCTTTTTTTTCTTTAACACAAGTTTTACTATTTTGCTCAGTCTGGCCTTGAATGTTTCAGTTTAATATTCCTGCTGCTTCAGAGTATTGAGTGGCTGAGATTACAGCCACCACACCAGGGTAGTATTCTTCCTTAAGGTTTTTAAATGCTATTTTATATCTCTGGTATAAAATATTTTATATATCTGATATCATGGTACTATCACTGTATCTCCTCTGCTTTTCCTCTCATCAACTGAATGGCCATTTACCCTTCTGAATCCCTCTGCATGTTTTACTTCCCTTCTAAGCACTAGTCAGTTTCAACTCCTTAAATATAAACTACCTATACCCATGACAATCTGTGTGTCATGTTGGTTAAAAAGACCTTTCAGTTTTGATGAAAGTGGTATAACCCTTCCTTCCTTCCAAATTTTCTACGTCCTAATATTCTGTAGTTTAAGATATATGCCCATTAACAATTTTAATACTGAAGAATGCTGAAGTGGAAACTTAAGGGTTCTTTGGAAAGTTAGTTTTGTTGGATGATGTTTTGCTGGGACAAGCATGTGAAGGAGTGTTTTCCTGAAGCAGACACAATTAAAAGGCTAAAGCAGACTTATGAAGAATGTTTTGCTGAAGCAGACAGGAGAAAGGGTGGTCTGCTAAATCAAGCATGTGAAAGGAAACGTGACGAAGAATTCCTTGATAACAACATGAATGTATCAGTTTGCCTTACATTGCATAGTTGAGCTACATTTGTCAGGACTCCATAGAGAGAAATGCATCAGAAATCTTCTGGTGGTGTGCTTCGGCTTCTTGCTGCTTCCTTGGACTCAGGCTGATTGGCAGAGTGATGTCACCTCAGAAAGACTCAGGTGCTGAGGCAAGACCAGTGGAGGACATGTGGTGTTTTAAAGGGAAGCATCAAAAGAACTTGATGCATTGTAATGGAGGCTAAGCTAGGCTTGCTTATATAGCTAGCTGTGCAGTGCTTATTGGTCTTGAGTCTTCACTGATCTTTGCTTCACTGAGAAAGGCACAGCCAAGAACTTTTCCTGGCGATCCTGTTGGCCCTGGTCCCTCTTGTGGACTTGTTCCAAGGTTGAGGTCTGGCTGTTCCTGATAGGTTGTGCCACTGCTCCTACTGCCAGTGGATTGAGCTGTTGCTGCTGACTCCGATGAACTCAACTGCTGATTTCCTTACAGTGCAGAAAGGATTTGCTCTAAAGAACCATTTCTAAACAGGTCCACTTCCCCAGTATCTTTTCTTTTCTACTACCTCTGGTGGGTGGTGGGCTAGATTGGAGGTTAAAATATGTAAGAACCATCATTAAAATAGGTTTTGAAAAAATTAAAGTTACAGAATGCTGTTTTAGATCTAGACTTTGTTGGCTCTAATCCTGGTTCTACCCCTCTACTACATATATGAACAACTCCTTCCAAATTATTTCCTCTTGGACTTCATGTTTTTAACTTCTAATTGGAGAAAAATACCAAATCTATCTCATTCATAGAGTTGTGTGGCAAACTGAACGTGTTACCTCAGGAAATGGACATAGACTGGTATCCTGCACAAAATAAAAAACCTACAAATTATCTGTTATCAGCATACTCTCTCTGTATATGTGTGTGTGTGCCTATGTATATGTGTGCATGGTTATGTATCTGGGTATACACATGCATGTATAGGCCAGAAGTTGACTTTGGGAATCTTCTGGTATGGTTCCCCATCTTTTTGTCTAGGTTCACTAGTTGGTAAACTCCTAGAATCTGCCTGCTTCTGTCCCCCAGTGCTGAAGTTGGTGGCCATTTATGTAGCCCTTTTATCTTATTCTTGAGCTTGGATCTTTCACTAAACCTGGAGCTCACCTTTTTAGATAAGACCAGATGGCCAGCAAGTTCCTAAGACCTTTTCTTTTCTTTCTTTTTTTTTTTTTTTTTTTTTGGTTTTTCGAGACAGGGTTTCTCTGTATAGCCCTGGCTGTCCTGGAACTCACTTTGTAGACCAGACTGGCCTCGAACTCAGAAATCCGCCTGTCTCTGCCTCCTGAGTGCTGGGATTAAAGGTGTGCGCCACCACGCCTGGCCCTAAGATCTTTCTATTCCATTCCTATTCCTACCATGCTGGGACTAGAGGCAGCTATTTATGTGGGTGCTGGGGATCCGAATTCAGATCTTTATTTGTGTACAGCTAGTATGTTACCCACCAATCCATCTCCCCAGTGCCAGTTTGCTTTATCTTAAAAAACACTAATGTACTCTCTTAAATGTTCTAAGTGCTTTAAATATTTGTCAAATGTAGACATTTTTTAGAGCCTATAAAGATCTCAAATACCCAACCTATAAGGATTGATGGCCGATAATCTTCACATTATTTTCCAAGTACTAGAAAGATGATGTGCACCAAATTGACCTGATATTCTATTTGAGAAAATGAAAAACATAATTTCTGACAGGTTTGCCATCTTCTGTTGAACATCTTTCATACCTTAGTTAATACCAAAAGTTAACCTCAGAAAAACGCCCAAAGTATCAATCATTGTAATTTATTATGTGCTCAATTCCGTAGACAATTTAAAACGTTTAATATCCAAATGCCATTGAAATTCTTTAGCTAAAGCAGTCATCTTGGGAAGAAACTAAGCAGGTAAGTTATGTAGTCTGAAAACAAAATATCTCAATATAGATTCCATTTAATAAGACACACTTCACAGGTCTTTGGAGATAAGACTATAAATATGACTGTCAGATTTAACCAATAAATATTTTAACACCAGCAGATCTTACACTCATATGCACTTGTATCTTAGATGCCATAAAACTGAATTGACCTTTTATTTTTCAAGGCAAGACAAAATGAAAAAAAAAAAATACAAATGATCAAGTTGCTAGTGTGAAGTGTTGACTATACAGCTTCTGCATTTTCTCTTTTCCAATAATGCATTGGCTTTTGAAGTGTTTGAAGTGACTCTTTTGAAATTAATAATTAATCCTTTCAAGGTGTTCTTTTGGCAGATGGTGGGGGAAGTCAATGTTAAGGGTAACAGATAAGACTAGAGGACGTGTCCTGCTTGACCGAGCCAGGGTATTTCCAGGCAGTAAAGCACCTCGATAGGATTGCTGGATACTTGCCTCTCGGTGTAAACGGGTCTTTGTCTTCAACCATTTCCTAGAAAAACTTGTCAAGGAATTAACTTATGGAGATGATACTTATGTAAATGAAGAAGACTGGTGAAGGTTGAATTAATGTTTTAAACCAAGGCAGAAAGGAAGGGGGTAAGGTAGGAGAGAGCACACATCAGACTCAAGGAAGAATTTCCAGAACAGTGGCACAGTCTAAGAGTGATACATGAAGATCTTTTATGCTTTGGGTTTTTATGCTTTCTACCTGTTGGTAACAATCAAAATTTTGTTTGTTTAAAGAACTTATGGTTGATCCAATCCATGGATTTGTATTCCCAAGTGAAATACATTTATCAGACACTTATGTTGATCTTTTTGTGTCTCAAACCCCATGCTCTAAACCTTCCATGCAATTAATATAACCCTCAGAAGAACTCTGAGGTGGAGACTATTATCATTTCTATTTTATGGATAAGGTAAATTAAGACCCAGCAAGAATAAATCTCCTGTCCAGAGTCCACAGTCTAGCCAGGAAATGAACTTGAATTTCTCACTCGAGACCAGGCCAATGACTGAAGGGTGATTGTCACTTCAGAAGGGAACGGACTCAGAGAACCAGAGCCTGTTCTCCTGGAACTCAGAGTGATTTTCCTTTCCTTTTTTAAAAACAGTGTTAGGTAATCTCCTTCTCTTATCATAACAGCAGATAATGGTCCTCGCCTAGCCCAGGAGGAAAGGACTGAATCCTCACACGCATGAGGCAAATCAACACTAGAACTTAAGTGCTCCGGGGCCTGAGTTGTCTTGATCTGCTGATTGATCAAGGAGCTGGCAGCTAAGGAAACACCACATAGTGTTTTCAGGTACAATTCTCTGAAGCAGTGGTGGCAAAAGAATGAGTAGAAGACAGAGCATGAAGAGCCATTATGCTATCAGAGGATGGGTTTCCAAATACTAAATGCCATTTACTAGTAATGCTATAATACTAAAGGGTTCTAGCCCTTTCTGATGCCATAACTCACATTCTAAGAATATTCTGTGGGACTCAGCTGTCTGGATGCCTCAGTTTACATCCTGATTCTCCCAGTGACTCATAGTATGACTTTGGTCCAGCTATAAATTTCACTTAGTTTTCTATCAAAAAATCAGTCAAAATCTGTCAAAAACCAGTATCAGTGGTCTCTGTGAGATTATTATGAAAATACACAAGACTTTCTATGTGAAGCACTGAATATGGTGACTAGAACAGTAAATGGTGAATAATATTTTCACCCTTTTCCTTCTTCCATCACATTTGATGGGTCACTATTTTGTATTTTACATTTATTCAGCCTTTCCCTACTGGGATATTGGAATATACAACTGTAAACAAAATAGAACCTCTGTCCAGTGGAAGTTTAAGGTGGACACAAACCAGATACAGTGACTCATAAATATACACATTTCCCAAGAACATTTATTGCATAAATTTATATAGAACAGTGTTTTAAACCACAAATACTATAATAATTTCTAATCAATTTCACAAAGCAAAGAGAGTTTTAAGTAGTTTTAAAGATATATAATCATATGATATGATGTGTTAACTAGGTAGCTTTATACATTTAATTATATATAGTAAAGTACATTAATTAACAGAGAAGTATTTCATCAAGGGTGCAAACTTTGAGCTATAAGATGAACAGGTTATGGAAAGCTAATGTGTAACAGAGTAATCACATCTTGTGTACTTGAAATTTGCTAAATGAATAGATTTTAAGTGTTCTTGTCTCTCTCTCTCTCTCTCTCTCTCTCTCTCTCTCTCTCTCACACACACACACACACACACACACACACACAAGTACCTATAAATTGAATGTCTATTAACTTGATTGATTGTGGTAGTCATTTCATGGTATAAAAGTATTACATTGTTCATTTTAACAAAATGCACATTTATTTTCTTCCTTCTCCCTCTGTCACTGACCCCCATGAGGAACTGTGTTAACTCTTGTCTATCTTACATCTCTGAGACATTTATGAACTTTGGAATAAGTTGCCACAAGGATTCTATTGCCTTTTTGTGCATTGGATCCTCAAAGGTTTGGGAAAATTAAGTTCATTGGAGAGTAGAAAACGTCGTCTTGATTTTGCACAAAAGGAATCAAACATCAAAGTATAAAGGAGAGGAATAATAGAAAGAAAATAATTGCAATTTACTTAATTATAATAACAAGGCATTTTTCTCATTGCTCATATGGAAGTTTTAGGTCTAGAGGGAACATGTTACAAGCTTCTTTGAACTAAATGTGTGTGGAAAAAGCATCAGTTTATGAATCCTAATATATCATACGCTTCTTGAGTAGACTTGTCAAATTAAATATTTAAGATTAATACCAAATTTATACTGTGGTACACACTATTCTGCTCCTTTAGCTGGCCTCTAATTTTAGCCACACTTGCAGATGATTCTATTTTATACAATCTTAGCTTTAAGCTTAGAACACCCTGCATTAAATTTCCTGATATATGGCCCCCGTTTTCTACCAGAGCTTAAGTTTATATTTAATTTCTGGACAGATACTATGGGATCATACTGGATGTTAATATAGCAGAGGAACTCTTGGGTGTCTTCCCTCTGACATAATTACAGGAAACAGTTTCCAGTTAGGTGACCCGCATAAGTTATACCTCCAGTTTACTTAATTCATTTTAATATTGAATTTTCATCCTCTTGATTAATCTTTCTGCTTTACTTCTGTTTTTGGAGTCACCCCTATGGGATTAAGACTGCCTTGTCTTAGGCAATCTTTTGTCCATGCAAATATGTACAATGCCAACAGTTAGGTAAATTTATATTCTAAATCAGGTAGATAATTTAAGCAACAAAACATGAGTAAATCAGAAAATGTGTTTCACTTAACTGAAACTATAAGGTAAAATATCATCAGAAAAACATCCAATTAGTCCAATGGCTGTAACAGATATGCATATGAAACAGATATGTAAGCCTTTTTCACAGAGAATCTGGGTACATTATCAATTACATTATCTAGATGAATACAATATTACAATATCTAGAAGAATCACCCTTAAGGGAACCCATTCTCAGAGGTATTCAACAACTACATTGTTGTACAAAATAGAAACATTGTATTTTAGATATACAAGAAGAAACTTGGAACTCCCATCTTGTTTTCAGTAAATGCTTTTGAGTCCTAACTGAATTTAGGGATAAAAGGACTTGATTACATAGGGATACTTTCCCTTAGTTAAAGTCAATAAGACCAACATAATGGCCACGTTCTTCTCTGGCTGGTTTATGGCTGCCTATTGTGTTAGAATGTCAATGAATGCCTGCCATAGTAAACTATAAGCTATTGCAGAGATGTGGACATAAGTTCTGAGCTGATTAGAAGAAAGGTACACAGTGCAAAGTATCATTCTTATCATTTTACAATCATTGTAAAAGCCCACAATGCTAATCACTAACAAAGGTGTTTATGTTTTATGAAAACTATCTTGGTTGCAAACTAGTATAAATGACAGAAGCAAGTCAGAGCAAATCTACCTGTGAGTAAAAAAGGACAGGAAGATCTGGGTTTTCTGAAAACTAGCCTTATACTTTTTACTTTAATGAACATATTTATACTTTAGTTCCAAGTTTACATTCGTAAGCTAAAGACTTTCATTTTAGATCCATTTACTGGTTTTGTGTCTTTGAGCTGTAGTGATGTATCAGCCATGGGATGAACAGTCAGCCCTGGGATAAACAATCATTTTAGAGTAACTATGACTTCAAGGAAGGCCCATACCAATTTTTAAAAAAGTCATCCTAGAAACAATGATCAGTTTTTGACATTTCAGGTCTCTAGGAATATCATCAGGGCAAAATTAAAGAGATTCCACATAGCTTGAGGCTATTGAATTCTAATGAATATAAATAAAACTGAACTCAGTCAAAGGTTGCTAAGGTCTCTTGAAATAAACTAGCAAAGAAAAGATCAACCTTGAATGTTGTAGGAAACCTGGCCAATGTCATGAAGTTGTCATCCCTGTTAAAATGTTGCTAGAGAACTGTATCTAGTCTCCATATTTGGTAGCAATCTGTGAATAAGTTGGAGTGGTGTTTATATAGCAGAGATGTTTGAGGTAGTGAAGTTGACAGAAAATTGCTATGTGACAAATGATCTGAACGTTGTTGAATGTTGCAGCTCTGTTCAGTTCAGAAGTCTCTGCTGCACGTAAATGGCATTCTGTGGCGCATGTCTCTTAAAGGGGCAGGCTGATTTGTCTTTATAAAGAGATCTTGTTCACTAATATGTCTGCCCTTCTGGTCCTTATGGGAGCATAGGACGGTTGCATGCCTTTGCCCTGTAAAAGTCCGTCAATATGTCAGATGTTCTGATCAAGGCACTGTGAGCCAAGTGGCTTGTGTCACCTCTGAGCTAAGATTCAGATAAGTACATACATGATTCTCTTTGTTCTCTTCCCACCCCCCCCCCCCCCCCGAAGCCTGACAGCTGTGAGATTACAGCTGCATGAGAAAGTAGGGCTTTGTCTAAGGGTCTCTGAGTAAATCAAGTTTCCCTGATGCCTCCAGTGGGGCATGTAAATGAGAAGGTGACTTACTCCGCATCAGAGCAGTGACAGTGTTTCTGTTACGTAAACAAGCCCATCTCGACTCAGTCTCATACACAGCCATTACTTTAAAAGGCACTATTTATGTGAATCACCCACCTAGGATTGGAAGTAGCTCTTGTATATATTTGTCTGGCATGCCACAAACTTAATTCAAATTGTAGTAAATCTAACATCCACGCAACCACCACACTTATGGAAATATATTTCAGGACCGAATAAATTGTGAAGGTCTCAGTGAAGGGAACACAGTCGATACTCAGAAAATGAGTTTTGAATTAGAGTTAAGTTATTTGCGAAAGCAGGTATGTTAAAAAAAAAAAAATGGTTCACAGATGTCCATCATATTAGAAAGGAAGAGTATAAGGGAAAGACTGACCAAGTATGCTGAGGTAAGGAAAATACATAGAATTCTTTGTAGCCGGAACGCGAGTGGTTCAGGCCAACATTTTGGAATACACTTTGAGAGATGAGGGTGATCTATTATACAGGCTTCAAAAGGGGCTTATCAACAAGCTTCATTTCCATAGTATCCGGTTTGATCAAGTTCCAGATGGGCTTTGCATCCCTTTCTTACCATCGCTATGACTTTTTAGTGCTATGTAAGTCAGGGTTAGCAGGTTCTCCACTTAGAGCTATGTCCTATGCAGTCACATTTATCGCACGTTAGCTCATGGCAATTATTGTCAGAAAGCTTTCTTCTTCAACAACATCTTTTACAGTCTTTGCTATCATATAAAACCTTTTTGGGAATGTTTTTATTTTTCCCTGCCCATAGAAAATCCTTTTATGTTTTCATTTCCTGTGAGTATTCATGAAGACAGGAAAAATATGAATCTTGACTGCGGAATTTCTTAGGAGTCACACTGTGTTTTGTATCCACCTGACATTAAATAAGTTTCGAGTGATTTGTAAATACATACACCAGACTTCTAAATTCCTCTCTGACCTGGTGTTATGTTACTCCACTGGACTTATTCTGAACCACCTCTACCACACACCCTATGCTTTGGTCAAGCAGGCACAGCACACCTCTCCCATTGCTGCCCTTCGTTTTCTTTGTCTTCATCATGCCACATGTCTTTGTCCAGTTCTAATAACTACTTCTGTGGCTAAGTACTTACATGTAACCCTAGTTTTTAGGATAAAAGTTGTATTTTCAAGCAAAAAAGGTTTAGAAATAGATATAACATACATAATTTTAATTTGCTGAACCCCACAGTTCTCCAGCCTCATGTGTGTTGATATCTATCTTATTAGAAACCCTGTTTTGAAGTCCTTCCCATGCTACCCACCCCTTTTATTCCACCTTAAACCTCAACTCAAATATCATTTCCTCCATAAAACTTTCTTTTATTACATTGATCCTCCCTGAGCGTTCCGTTGCTCTGACACCTGTTAACACTTAAATTCAGCACCACACTGGGAACTCTCAACTCTTCTCTGTATAGTCGTATGTATCATTTCATCTGTACCTCTGGTGCTGGAAGTCTTGAATAGGAATTGTGGACTTTCACAGTGGAGACGATCAAGAGAAACATCCCATTTAATGAGTTGATAAAAGAGTAAAGTAACAGAATCTCAGAATTAATCCTGGGATTCTCACTGAGAATTTGTTCTCAAAGCTGTTGTCTTATGTTCTTATACTCAGAAGCTTGAAGCTATGTTTTTAGTTAGGAGTAGTTAGAAATACTTTGGATAAAACTGAGGGCCTTTTGAGGGATAACACTAAAACTCTCATTTTCAGTTATTAAAAATTGTTTAGGAACAAAGAAGTCATTTGATAACGTGTGACTGGTGCATTCAAAGAAGCCGGAAATTAGGGCGTTTATTTTATACCCCAGGAGGGAAAAAGCAAGGATCAGCCTCTGAGAACTCAACACCTATGATGAGCTCGTGGTTTTGCATTATATCACATGAACAGAAGGCTTCTCTTCATGCCTCCACAGTACTTGCAGGGGCATAGATGAAAGCATCAATTGGTTCTAAGCCTCACATCTGAATCCAACCACATAAACAACCCAGAAGAAATAAAAAGTGCCAAGCTTGTCTTGATAAATTTCCTCATAGGTTAAAAATAAACTGGAACAATTATATATTCTGAGGACAGAAATGTAATGAAATTGAAACTGACAAAACTAAATGATTCATGGCTTCTCAACACCTAAACCTGCTACAAAATTAAGTTATCTTCTAGAAGAAAGAAAGAAAAAAACAAATGGAGTTCTTGGTTAAACTATAGTTTTTAAAATGTGTTATAAAAAAATTCTATAATGTCAACTTAAATTATGAATTCAAATATAGATCAATGTAGGCACAAATAACAGTTATTACCCAAGTATTCTTTTGTGGCCTATGAAAAACCAATCTGCTCATTAACTTCATTTTAAATGCAAAAATATTCCCCATAACTCTGGGTGCTTTTGGCTGATGCTTCAAATAGTGCTATAAGCAAGCAATTTCTCTTTATAAACCCATCAATGGGGATGTTTCTTTTGATCACTTTATATATGTATATGCTTGGTTTTAGTGAGAAATAAAATACTTTTTTATTATGATTTGGGTTCAAAATAGAGAACTATTAGGCCCTTTATAAGATTTGTATAAAAATACACCATAAAGGGCAGTAATAAACATAAAATGCAAATTGCTAAACCAGGGGCTTATGCACAGTCTACGTCTAACAATTCTGTCTTGCTCACAATGCCCCAGTTCCAGTGCTCAGGCCATTGGAGAGCAACGTGGGCTTTCATTGTAGCAAATTTTGTGAAATTACCTTGTGAAATTTTCTGATGATCACTGTATTACTATCATTACAGTCTTAAAAGAGTGCGATTTATACACTACCCATTATCTCTGCCATTTTGTCTCATCCACAGATTGTCGTGCTGTGGAGGGTCCTGGTCCTGAGGGATTTCTCCAACAGGGCTATCTCACTTTGCCAATCTCATATCCTTTTGTCCTTCCCCTTCTTCATTTCTTGACCCATTATACAGATCTAGATAACCTGTGTGTGTGTGTGTGTGTGTGTATCAGTCACATGAAGTAAACGTAAAACATCTCTGTACTTTCTTTATTTAGAAGTCTTGGCTCTTAATCTTTCACCTTTCTTTCTTAGATGAAGACCTTCTCAGGTTCTCTTCCTAGAACACTATTGAAATGAAATACTGCAGTTCAAGCTCACTTAGAGCACAGTAACTCACTTTGAAGGCTTCCACAATCCACCCATCCTGTTCGTCAGATCTACCTTCTCCTTTGTTTGCAAAGCAACTTCCTTATAGTACCAGGCACCCCCCCCCCCCAAGAGAGAAGTCAGAAAGTGAGGGTTAGTGATGCAGCAGTTCCATCCCTAAGTTTGCTCTCAAGTCTGTCACTGACACTCTCTTTCCCATGGCTCTTGCAAGTGCCCCTCATGCACAGCCATTTCCTCAGCTTACTTAGTAGTGCCACCATTGTGTCATTCCTGAGATTTCAGATCCCTGGAAGCCACACCATTCCCAGGTCTGGGTTGCTGCATGTGTATACTCACAGCTGGGCAAAGAAGTAACAGGGGATACACAGCTGAGTCACCTTGGTTCCAGACAGGGGTCTATTATGCCGAAGCATAATATGATCTCCTCCTGATCATGATCAGTATTTGATGTGTTCTATAAAGTTCCGTGTCTGATAAGATAGTTTGTCAGAACTGAATAATGCTTCTGTGAAGAGAAAACGCAAACACATTCACCCAGATGAATATTTTTTTTCCTTGAGGAGGACACACTTTCAGTCCTTACCCGGTGAAAAATGACCTAGGGTAGTCCCACGAACAAGTTCACAGTTCTGGTAGAAGAGTGAAATCTTGGACCATTCAGAGAAGACAGTAGCTAAGTAGACCTGGACAAGTTTTAGGCTCTTCGGGGTCCAGCATGGTCTCCTTGTTGTCTTAACTGATTTGTCTGTCAGCCAATTTCAGAGTAGCTGATGACTATGGCTGTGATGATTAATCTTGGCTGTCAATTTGGTCACCTAAGAGGCAATCCTCTGGGTGAGGGGATTTCTTGGATATTTTAGCTGAATTGGAGTGACTTGCCCTAAATATATATGATACCTTCTGATGGTGTCTCAGATTTGAGTTCAGGACAAAAATGTTTGTTCTTTCTCCTGTTTACCTTCAAGTCTAACTGAGAAGTTTAACCACCCTGTCGCTGCTGGTACCACTACTGTGGCTGCTGCTGCCATTCTGGGCTGATGTTGGGACCCAGCTTCTATGGCCTTCGATTGTGAAATGAAGACCACCGGCTCTGCAGGCAGCCTCTGAGTGTTCAATGCTATCTGGTAGTGCTGACACATTACTCTCATGGACCAAGCAGCTACTGTGTGCTCAGCCTCTCCTTTGTAAAGACGCAGTCACTGCTGGAGTACCCAGACTGTATTATGTAAGCCAATCTAATGCATCTCCTTTTCCTGTATATCAGTTCTATGGATTCTGTTCCTTTAGCAAGTCCTGACTAATACACTGGCTAATGTTAACTGGCTACTTCATTGTGTCTGCTTAATTTTTTATTGCTTTTTCCATATTGGAAGGTTTCTAGGGGATATTAACATGTCATACTTGGATGCTTCTCCCTTATCCATGCTCATAACATGTTCATGCACATGTCTCCCCAGAGGCTTCTTGTGTCTGATTTTCTAGTTGTCATCCTTACAAGGCCATTTGCTATTGTCGAGGGAAACTATTTTGCACACACACACACACACACACACACACACACACACACCTACCTCTTCATATTGTTTTACATCTAAATCGCTTGAACCTCCATCTATCAGGAACATTTTGTTTACTCTCCAATGTTGTTTATACACTTTATTGTATAAAGCATATTGTACATAGCACTTGGGTTTATTCTGAGATTCAAACCTTAATGCTAAGATGATCCATCTATAAGCCAAGCGTTGTCTTTTCTGTTCTGCTGATTACGGGGAGCTGCATCTCTGGCCATATAAAAAGGTGAGGAAGAGGCACTTTTAGAATCATGGTGTTTCTGAGTCAGGACTGAGTTTCTGCTCATGCAGTTTACTGGTGCTTAAGGTCTAGCTTGTTCTAGCTGGTTCACCTTTGAGCTTCATTTGTTCTTATGAAGAACTACGACCGGCTTCGTTGAGTTTTAGAACTTTGTAGTTCTGATAGTTGTGATATCCCACAATGGATATTGCGGAAAACGTAGACCTCAGTGTGCCATGTCAAACCCTCTCTGTAAGGTCAGAGTAATATCTGAAAGGTGGGTCCTTGGAGGCTCTGTAATTGTCCTCTCCGTTTATCATGGACTTGTTTGAGCTCATACTGTGATTCTCCTCTGGGGACTCACCCTGAAATCTTCACAGCACATTGGTATACCCTGATCGTGTGTACATAACTATGTCTACTTGGTCACAAATAATCACTCACATGAGCCTGCAGCATCTGCGCTGGGGCCCATACCTTCCCTGTTTCTATTATGTAGGTCAGAGAAGTCACCCTAAATAGGAAGCGTATTGCCTCCAGAGACAAAAGAGTGGGCTTTATGCTCTCATTTGCATCTAACCACTGAAATGCAGTAACTTCTGTTTTTCTTTGGAATGGGCATTCCTTCCTCCATCCCTGACTCCTGGACCCCCCCCCCCCCCCCGATGACTTCCCTAAGATAGAATATCCTTGAATTTTAGAGAATTTGCCTTTCATGCTCCTGTGTGTAGATGTCTTAACAACCCTTTGAAAGCTCTACCTACCTCTTGCTAATCCTTTAAGATCACATGAAATCATCAGTATAAAGAGTCAATATCAGCTGGACCTAGGCAGGCGGATTTCTGAGTTCGAGGCCAGCCTGGTCTACCAAGTGAGTTCCAGGACAGCCAGGGCTATACAGAGAAACCCTGTCTCAAAAAACCAAAAAAAAAAAAAAAAAAAAAAAAAGTCAATATGATTTTCTGTAGATGACCAGCCCATATCTCATTGTAAGATGCCATGTCAGAAGGTAGGATAATTATCATAGTTTGGAAGTAAAACTGTACATGAGTTGTTTGCTCATTTTAGGTAAATTCAATATTATCTGATCCTCTTTAGTACTGAAAATGTCTTATTTTCTTCAGCAACAAAACCATGCTTGGCTTAAAAGATGTGATCAGGTAACTACATGATAGAAGATCTGCCAGTCTATAGATTTTATCCCCAATCCTTCCAACATCTCCAGGAATCAAACTTGATGGGTTCTATACTTAAATCATGGAAATGTACTGATAACAGTAGTTGTTATTATTCTTCCATGGTAGGATGCTGGTTTGGTTTACCATTTCTGTTGAGAGCAATTTTAGACTTCACTCTACCTGCCAGATGTGATAGTACTTACATGCATGTACAGGGATGCCAGATGTGATAGTACTTACAT
>NC_034610.1:11505511-11508011 GCF_900095145.1 Mus pahari
TCAGTTTGGACTTGTAGGCACACCATCCTGGAAATGACTACCTGGCATGTCTGTGGATCCAGTGAGAGCACTGCACTATGGATGCTATAGAAGATTCTAGTAAACCATTCTAATAAGAGTGCTCGACTGATGGTGTCAGTACCTGGGGGAATCAACATCAGCTCAGGATGCTGCATCCAATAGTGCTTAGAAGTTTGGCTGATGTCTTTTTGCTAGTGTATAGACATCTGAGCAGAGAGCTGTGTGTTACTCGGTGGAAGAACTAAGTGCCTTTTCCATCGTGTAGGCTTCCTTGGGAAAGGAATTATATAATTTGCTTCCTCGTTGTGGTAGAGGTTAAGCAGCATCCCCATTGTGTCTATTTATTCTCTAGATCATGCTGGGCTATTAATCAGCTTCACAAATCTCCATGGGTGGACTCCTTTGCTAGCCTCTGTGCTGTGGCCCATGGGCTTCCAACAGTGAAATGTCATCGCTAACTTCCATTTCTCTCTGATCATTTGTAAGTCAGGCCAGCTCTGGTCAGTAGAGGTGTCTACTGAAAAACTCCTTAGTGAAGCTAGTACCCCTTACAGTATGAAAGGCTTAGTGAATGCTGAAGCTTTCATTGAACACAGTTCCCAGTTTCATGGTCATTTCAGCATCTTTCCTAAAGAACTTTTTCAAGTATACCCTGTAACGCAGTGGTTCTCAACCTGTGGATTGTGACCCCCACCAAAGGTCACATATCAGATATCCTGCATATCAGACATTGACATTACAATTCATAACGGTAGCAAAATCACAGTTATAAAGGAGCAATAAAGTAAATTTTTCTTTTGGTTGGGGATCACCACAATGTGAGGAATTCTATTAAAGCATTAGGACGGCTAAGAAACACTGCTTTAGTATCTCCCATGTCCAGCCAAGCACTTCAGATTTACTTAGTATAGATCACTACTTCCTCTGAGCTCCTTAATATATGTCAAATAGTGATTTTTGTCCCATTTCTGTGGTTCCTGATACAATATTAAATATTTTTCATTAAACAACTATCTCCCAAGTAAATGAATTATTGTTCATTCACTGTTTTATTCAGGCATATTTAACTAAGTATTCTCAAAATCCAGACCTAGGATATTCTGATTGCTGGACTACACCTCTTATACTTCATAATTATTGTTCTTCTCATACTGAATGTCTTTCCTGTTTTTAGGGGTTTTTTTTGCTTCACTCATCACAGGCTCTGTGAAGGCAGTTCCTTGTTTTTGCAGAAGAGGCCACTGGAATATCTCCTGTGTAGTGTTAGTTTGTCCAGCAATGGAATGAGGGTCATACAGACTCATGGAGGAACTGTCTATAGAGGATAAGGATGAGGGAGAGACTATGGGCATGATGTATCCTAATGGCGGTAATGAAGAGGATGATGGAGTGATAAGAGGCACAGGCTGAAGTTCTCCTTGAAGAAGACACGAGGAAGCTTATGGTTAGCATCAGGAAAAAAAAAAAAAAAAAAAAAAAAAAAAAAAAAAAAAAAGATTGCCCTTCAGAGAGGTTGCATTTTAAATTCAACATGACATTGGCAATTCTAGAACCACCAGTATGCCTTGTTATTTATTCAACCTGAGCATACCAGGTAGAGACCAGAATTAACGTAAACAATATAATAGATTCCATGGTGTAGCACAAGCCCGTCTGTAACACACACTCCTTCAAGGGCAGTATGTTTCAATGACAACCACAGCTATGTTTCATGTGTAGATATTCTACGTGTAAAACTTCATCTAGGAGGAAGATAATAATTGTTCAACTCTTTCCCTTTCAAGCTAAAATTGTCCAATTACACATCACTTTTGTCTGGCTTTTAGATTCATGCGGCCTCATACAGGCAGTCTCCGTTCATCATTGGATCTTTATTCTTAGTCAGAACTATGAGCTTAAAACTGTTTATTTTGTACTTACAGATAAATTATTTATTGCTGAATGCATTACCTTGCTCTTTCCCCACCATTAAAATTTATCCTAACCACTTTTGCACAAACTGTTCTGACTTAAATGCTCTTTCACAGAGTGTCCCCACCATTAAAGTTGGTACACTGGGGCATGTTCACAGTTTCTTCTTTATAATGAGTAATTTGTAAGTTGACAGATATTTCACCAGTTTGAGTTCTACATATATCTAAAATTCTGTGCATTGATGTGTTTTAGGCGGATGCTTCTTCACACAGCAGCAAGGCACCAGTTCTCGGTGTTAGCTTTACATGAATATACTGGAACGACAAATGGCAGTTGGGTGGGAAGGCTGGAGAGCCTGTGAGCCACTACCACTTCTTGTGAGTGGGGGTTTCTACATGTAGAGCCACGGAGGAAGCAAACTTTGAGAAATGAAAGCGGCCTTGCTACTTCGGACTTCCTTGATTGCTTCATAGAAAGGAGAAAGGGGAAGTTGATGACCGGAATCAAATCTCATTATAAACTAAGGTGACTGTTCTCTTGATGGATTACACAAGCACACGTACAT
>NC_034610.1:11509394-11533440 GCF_900095145.1 Mus pahari
GAGAGAGAGAGAGAGAGAGACAGAGACAGAGACAGAGACAGAGACAGAGAAGGGACTAGAGACAGACTGATAGAGATAGAGACAGAGAATATGAATGAAAGCAACCAAGATAGAGATTTTATATGAGGTATTTATTCCAGCTTCAGAGTCCACATAAAAATAATTCAGTGGTGTATGCCTGGAATCCCTAAGCCAGGGAGGTGGAGAGAGGCTAATTCCGTTCTAGTTTTGAATGTCTCCATCTATCTATCTATCTATCTATCTATCTATCTATCTATCTATCTATCTCTATCTATCTATCTATCTATCTATCTATCTATCTATCTATCTATCTATCTATCTATCTATCTATGAGCTCTCTGCATCTTTTGTTGAAATATTCTGTTATTTCTAAATCTAAACACAAACCAGTCAATCTGCTTAATGATTTTAATATTTTTAATTTTATTTTTATATTTTTATTATTTATTTATTTGCATTCCAAATGTTGCCCCACTTCCCTGTCCCCTCTCCCCACTCCACTTTACTTCTGAGAGACTGCTTCCCGCTGACGCTCACCTACCCTACCCCACCCAGCATCCCCTTCCCGGAGCATCAAGTTTCTACAGGAATAGGCACATCCTCTTCCACTGAGGCCAGACAAGGCAGCGCTTGGTGGCTTGGTGAGTGTAACATAGTTCCCCTCCTTCTCCTAGGCGGCTTCTTACAGTTATCACTAGTCATTTATGCATGTGTCTGAGTGCGCCACGTGAATCACATTTTATTTGAATGGTCTATTTGTATACAAGAGTACATGCGTGCACATGCATATGTATTTGTATCAATTAACATAATTTCAATTTTTTCTCATGCATCTTAATGCACTTTACCATATATCCTGTATATACCTCAACACACATCGTTGACAGAGATATCTCTGAGTTACCGCGCACATTGTAGAGACCTCGGTATTTTTCTCTCATTTCCTGTTCCTCTGCTTTTTCATCTATTGTTAGGTTTAACTTGCCAAGGTTTTTTTCATTTGAGTGTTTACTCCCAATTCTCTCAATTCACTGAATTTTTGTGTAATGCAATACAGTCTTTGCTTGATGTCCTAGAATTAGGTAATTTAGATTAAAATTAAATCTTTATTAGGAAAGGATGACACTTAAATCTCTAAGGGTTTATTTATGCAAATATCAAATATCTCCTTTTAGCTATAGTTAATAATTTATAGGTTGAAGAAGGCATGCTGGATTATGGTCAAATCCTTCAAAAGACAGGATGTTAACAGGATGGGCTCTCAATAGGATCCAATTTGTATGACATCATTGAGACTTTTGGCATAGTCCTCATGTCCAAAATGTTTTTAACATCTGTGTGACTGTTCTTTTCTTTCTTTCTTTTTTTTTTTTTAAGCTGGAAGATGCAGGGTTCATTAATCTCTCAAGCTCTAGTTGGCCTTCTGAAGCAGCTGAATGCTTCCTTTGCGTACTGCACAAAATACAATCTCAAAATAAATCACAATAAGTGTAAGGTAATGGGTTTTAGTTCTAGAAAATATATGAGGTCCTGGTATGCTTACGGAGTAAAATTTAATGTGGTAAAATATTTTATGTGGCTTTGAATTATCTTCCACCTAAATCTGTCAGGAAAAAGGCAAAAATGTTCAGGATCTCAGCAACACTGTGCAGATTAAATTTAGGAAGGAATAAATTGATGTTCATTTTTATGACACCTGAATCTAAAGCAGATATCCAGTGTCTTCATTTTTTTTAAAAAAATTGCATAATCCATGATAACTAAAATTGTTTTTATTAGATGAGAGTGTCACCCATTTGACACACATGCCAGCTCATCTTTGTAGATGAGCCAGACTGAAGGAAAAAAAATGTAGTCATTTGGGCTTCATTTGTTAGCATTCTGCACCTGAAGAAGACAATGCCCATAGTTATGAAGCAAGCCATTAATAACTGGGCCTCCAGGGGAAATGCGGCATGCTGAGCTGGGCCCATGGGGCATGTGACATGGAAATAGGCTAGAGACAGCCTAGTGAGAAGGATTTTGTTTTGAATGAAGCATAATTTCAAAATATGGAAGTGTGGGAAGGAGGTTGTTTGGTCTTTATTTGGAAGTCTGATGAATGACATGTGATATTATCATCCTGCTTTAGACTGTAGTGAGTTCTTTCCTATTCTGTATACACTATTAAAGGAAACTATTTGTAAATTCTGATTATCTTTTTGGTCATATGGAAGACTGTAGTTTGAACAAAACTTTTAGTGTGATCCTGATTTTATTATGTCTGGTGTTGATGTAAATAAGTATTCCCTTAGAAATTCTCTTCTTTTAATACGGATTTTATAAAGATGAGAGTTAACAGCATTCGATTTGCAGAAAGCCGACTTATTGGCCATCAACATGGAAATGCTTCTTCCCTTTCTGGTTGAAAAATAGATATATTCATGTATCCTCTAGTAAGAAAATTCTGGAAACTGGAAATAAAACTCACCCAAGTTGTATATAATCCAAAATTTTTTTTTGAAAGAAAGAGCCATCAGGATAGTGGTTAGAAGATCAAGAAAATTCAGTTTTAAGCATGTAATCATCGATCAAAATTCTTCCTATCCAAATGTAACTCAACGTTTGCCTTTTAATACTTGTGAAATACTGGTAAATTTTATGGATATTAAGCACTACACTTGATTTTATGTTCACAAATTAGTTCTTTCCATATGAATCTGTATGTGTAGGGGCTCCTCCCCTCCCTGTGCAGAGTTTGCTATTTGGATTTTTTGAGATAGGATTTCTCTGTGTATCCCTATATATCCTGGAAATTGCTTGGTTCATCAAGATGGTTTTCAAGTCAGAGATCTACCAACCTCTGTCTCCCAATTGCTGTGATTAAAGGCATGCACCACCACTCCTGGCTTAGCAGCAAAAATTTCACAGTATTGTAGCAAGAGTATTTTTAAATAGTCTTAAAGCAATGGAAATAATGGGAGAAAGTTGTTACTCCTCAAAGAAATAGCCAAGAAGTTATACTTTCAATGCTAGTATAATTACCCTCACAGGAACATTTAGAGCTTATGAATAACTACATAATTGGATAATAAAACAGGTTCTATAATCAATTGTGGTTTCTTGTAAGTTTATAATTGCCGTGGACATACAATTTCAGCCTGAAGACTTTGCAAAAGAGTGTTCATGTATTGGAAAAGACATAAGAAAGAACCAACATGAAGAAATAATGAAACTGACTTGACAATACTTGAGATCAATTGTCTATCTATCTATCTATCTATCTATCTATCTATCTATCTATCTATCTATCTATCTATCTATCTATCTAAAATACACTTCAATATAAATCTTATATGCATTATCTGTTAAGCATATTCTCCCTGTACTGCCTTTGATTTTCTTAAAACAATTATTCACCTTACATCCCATCACTGTCCACCCTCCTTCTCCACCCTCCTACAGTCCCTCCCTCCATCATCTCTCCCCTTCTCCTCTGAGAGAGTAGAGGCCCCCTGGTTATCCCCTCACCCTGACACATTAATTCTCTGCAGAACTAGATATATCCTCTCCCACTGAGGACAGACATGGCAGTCGTGTTAGGGAAACAGATTCCACAGAGAGGCAACAACTTAGGAATAGCCAGTGCTTCAGTTGTTCGGGACCCATACGAAGAGCAAGTTGTACATCTGCTCCATATGTGCCGGGGTCCTAGGCCCAGCCTGTGTGTGTTCTTTGGTTGGTAGTTCAGGTTAGTTGACTATGTTGGTCTTCCTGTAGAGTTCCTATCCCCTTCGGGGTTGTCAATGCTTCCCCTAACTCTTCTATAATAGTTCCCAAACTCCATCCAATGTTTGTTGTTGGGTTTATTGATGGAGAACTCAGTCAGCCATGTTTTGATCACCCTGACTTCCTTGCTGGTGTGGCTAAACCACGTTGGTAATGTGTTTCATTTTCTACTTCTGAATGGGTCAGTGTGGTCACTGATGGCTTTGTACAGTAGTCTAATTTTCTTCATCATATTTTCCACCGCTTAAAAAAAAATGAAAGATACAGATGCACACATATTGAAACTCAAAAAACATTGCACAAGGCTTTTATGAAAAGTAGCCGTTCGCTGTGAAGGCACTGGTTTCCCAGCTGGCCTGCTGCCCCTTGGTTTTGTAGTGTCAGGAAAGGATCACTCTTCCCATTTCTGCCACTAAAAATATGTGATGAGTTTTATTTGCAAAATTATTTTAATCCTAGAACATAAGCATGTTGACCTGTTTGGCATTGCTTTTCTGTCTGGTATTAAGATTTTCAAGAAGTTAAACATTATCCAGGTTTACTTGGTGTCCTAAGCACATCCCATTTTTAAAACTATAAGCCCAACATGCAGTGAGTATTCTGAAGAGGGTACTCTAGTAACATGTGCTGTTGTGCACTTTACCCGCTGCTCAGCAGCCATTCTGCCATGTTCTATCTCACTGTTTTCTTCCCTGGGTTCTGGATGGATGAGGGTAAAAATTCTCAAACTTAGCTCTTGTAAAAATGTCTTTAAATTTATTCTACCCTTTCTACAGTTTATCATGATGTAGAGTTCATTTGCTATCAGAAATATGAAAGTACTTCTCCACAGGCTTGAGATGCCCTAGGTTGCGAGATGTATCTAAGAAATGTGTATAGCTGTTTGGATTCCTGTATGATTCTCTTTCCCTCCCCGTCCCTCTGCTACCTTCCCTTCCCTTCCTTTTTCCTCCTCTTGCTCCCCCCTTTCCCCTTCCCTTCCCTTCTTTTCCTTCCCCTTCCTGTTCCTCTCTAATTTGTTATCAATATTCTGAAATATATCTCTTAGATGAGCTTGTAATAGGTCTTCTGAGAGGAAATGCTCCTTGAATTTTGAAAAGTATTTGCACATTATTTTATATTATAAGTTTCTTTAAGAATTTTCTCTTTCAGATTCCTGAAACACACTGTTTTTAACATTGGGCCATTTGAGTAAAATTTGATTCTTGTTTAGTTGAAATTATTCTTGATATATTGTATTTTTTTTTTTAATGCCACATAAAAGTAGTGCTTTTTAAAATTTTGTATTTGAAGAAGGCGGTGAGTGCGGCGGGGCCGGGGTCCGAGGAGCTGTGGGCCGGGGCGCTGGGGGCCGGGTTCTGAGGAGGCTGCAGAAGATGTCAGTGTTACTTTCGAAGATCAGCAAAAAATAAACAAATTTGCTCGGAATACGAGTCGCATCACAGAGCTAAAGGAGGAAATAGAAGTGAAGAAGAAACACCTCCAGAACTTAGAGGATGCCTGTGATGACATCATGCTGGCAGATGACGACTGCTTAATGATTCCCTACCAGATCAGAGACGTTTTCATTAGCCACGCTCAAGAAGGAACACAGGAAATGTTAGAAGATGCAAAGAAAACTTTGCAAGAAGAGATCGATGCCTTAGGATCCAGAGTGGCATCCATCCAGCGGGCGTTAGCCGACTTGATGGTGCAGCTATACGCGAAATTTGGTAGCAACATAAACCTCGAGGCAGATGAAAGCTAAACATTTTATAATCGTTTTTTTATCTTGTTTTAATAAACTTGAATATTGTCTTAAAATTTTTTTTGTATTTTTTGCCAATGATTAGTGTCTAGAAGGATTTTATGATTGTTATTATTTGTTATATTTTGAAACAATTTAATGAAAACAGTGTTTATAAATTTTCCAACTGAAGTACATTTTTCCTGGAAGCCATTGACACCTTTTAAAAACTTAGTTTCTGAGGCTGTGGGATACAAGGCTTGTTACGGCTTGTTTCACATTGCTATTTCCTAGGCAGTCCTTTGGTTCTATGACTGTTCTTCCTAACGTAGCATCTCGTTCTTTTCTCACACTATAGTATGTTTTATTTTGTTCTCCCTTTTAATAAGTCTTTTCCCTCTGAGACACTTCCCTATATTCTCCAATTTATAAGTTCTAGCTTTTCTCAGTTTTCTAGTTTTAGAAGAACAAAAATGCTGATTGGGATTTCTGGGTCATGTGTGGACTTGTGGGTAGAAGGATAATGCCGTCTGAGGGTCTGAAGATGATGTCATCCATTGGTAGGAGGATGATGTCACTTGTTGATTCTGACCTTTGGACGTGTTAATTAGGGCATGCTCAGTCATGCCTAGATGATGCTTCCAGTCTTTTACCTACAGAGCAAAGGGCTATGTGTTTTCTTAGAAGCTACATAGAGAAGGAGAGCTTAGGTCTGTCAGTGGTAGACATAGCTAACCCCCCTTTCTCCCCACCTAAACCCTTCCCTGTGTCACTCTTTCGGTGTAGTCTCTGCCTCCTATGTCTGTAGAGAAGATTAGGGATTGATTACTTCTTAGTCCCTCTTTATTTTGACTTTCCTTCTCGTACTTAGAGTGGTGTCTGATGCTACCACATGAGTGGTCTTTTGGGAATTGACTCTGTGTTATATATCAAGTGTGTTTTTAAGGTTTGTTTGTTCATAATACAAGTTTCACTTTTCTGTATTATCTTAACCCCCTTTGCCAGTTGAACATTTGCTTTCCAGCTTCTAAAATTTTGTTGTCTTTGCATCTTTCATTTTCCCATGTTTAAGGTGTTAATACCTCGGTTGGGAAATCAATTGACTGTTGTAAATTCAAGAGGGAACAGAATTAAATGTGAATGTACAGTCTGCAGCAGAAAGTATCTAGCAACGATGATCACAATACCTCTAGTCTCTTCTGGTTGTCATTGTAACACTAGCAGTCCTTCCACAGAGAGGTGGGTGCTATTTTTCACCTCTTGAATTATAATGGGATTTTAACTATTTTGGAAGTGGTACTCTATGATATCTGAGGTTAGACCGTAAATGGCCATATTGCTTCTGCTGCTTCTCCAGGGATAAGTAATCTTCGAGTTCATCATCATAATGTGGTAAGAACAAAGGAGGCAAGGTGTAGGGGAAAGAATTTGAGTGAGAGTATTTTTGGAAATGAGTCATCAGATAATTTCTTCAGTTCTAGACCACAGTGTGATGGATAATGAGATGACATAGGAATGAAATGCACTTGCGGCATTTCACGTAGGACACATGCATCTTTGCAAAGATTTATTTCACTATAACTTTTTCATGAATGTCTTGTGATGGACAACAAAGGCAATTTCTGTGAGGAACTGCTGCGCTTGCCTATTTGTTGCTCAGATAGGAAAGCACAGGCACATATCAAAACTGATAATATTCAAAAAAATTAAAAAGACATGTAAAAGGATAGCAATGTTTTGAAGTAAGACATAGTCAGCTCTCAAATCATTTGTTTAGATTTTAACCACTATAGGAGTACTTATAAATCCCAGAATCCTCATTTTTGTCTTTTAGACAAAAATCTTGGAAAATATTTTGGCTATTTAAACTGTGTGTGTGTGTGTGTGTGTGTGTGTGTGTGTGTGTGTGTTTGAGCATGCTGTGTTTTTGAGGAATATGTGTGTGTATTATGTGTGTGAGGCAAATGTGTGTCGTGTATATATTTGTGAGGAGTGTGTATGCGTGTATATGTGTTTTGTGTGTATATGAAATGTGTGTGAGGCATGTGTGTGTGTTTGTGTGTGTGAGGGTGAGTGTGTGCATGAGAGAGATATGTGTGTATGTGAATGTTTTGTGTGTATATATGTGAGAGGTGTGCATATTATGTTTTTATGGTCTTGTATGAATATGTATGATGCATGTGGGACATATGTGTGTGTATGTGTGTGTGTGGTATGTGCATGTGTATGTGTGTGAGGGATATTTATGTATGTTTGTGTATGTGTGAGGTGTTAATACCATAGTGCAAGTGTGGGAGGTCAAAAGACAACTATGTAGAGTTAGCTCTTTTCTTTTACTATGTGTGTTCAGATCCAACTCAGATATTCAGGCTGTATGATAAGTGTCTTTATTTACTGACCCATCTCCTGCGTCCACATTTTTTTTTTTGTTTGTTTTTTTGAGACAGGGTTTCTCTGTATAGCCCTGGCTGTCCTGGAACTCACTCTGTAGACCAGGCTGGCCTCGAACTCAGAAATCTGCCTGCTTCTGCCTCCTGAGTGCTGGGATTAAAGGCATGCGCCACCACGCCCTGCTGGGTCCACTTTTGAGATATCCTGATGTTCTGATTTTCCATATATGAATCCTTGTTTACAAAGCTTTCTAAGTATACCCTTTGTATATTATAAACTATTTGTATTCCTTCCATCTAGAATTCTTAATTGTCAGTATAAATTATTCTGAAAAGTTAGGGCTTTTACAGGAAAGGGTATCTTTTACACATGGCGAGAACTATTGCATCCCCATTTGTCATAGATAAGCAATCTCTAGTGCTTCAGAGCAGAAGATGTGCCATGTTGTGTTGGATCTTATTCACATTCACCAACTGCCAAGTGTTCTTATAGAGAGTCTACCTTGGATATTAAAATATTAAAAAAAAGAATACACACTCGCTCAAGCTTCCTGCAGGAAACCACTGCAGCAAAACCTTTCCCCCTCCTGAAAGGAGGGCTCTGAGAGTTTGGGGAAATTATGTGAGGCCTTGATTTATTTAAATTCGAGTTTCAAAATTCAGCTTTATTCTTCTCTATGGAGTGTTTCTCGCCCATGGAGAAGCTCATACATCTGTCAGTGCCTGGCTTGGCACAGAAAATGTGGAAGGCATTGACCCTTGATTTCACTTCAGAGCGCTGTGTTGGAGAAGCCCTCCTGGCCAAATTATTTCTCAATCAAGTTGAGAAACATCAAAAGCAGAAGAGCATATGAACCAAGCTTTGGGAAATTGTCTTTTAATCAACAAATGGTTACCCTCTAAGTGAGTGTTTTTTGATTATTCTAAGTCAGAAATACATTTCTAAATGTTGTAGTTTTGGGAAAGCTTATTAAAGTACATTTTGCTGAATCCCAGCCCCAGATATTTTTTAGATTAGCAGCACTGGGGTGAAGCCAAAAGATTTTCATTTCTGACAATTTTTTTATGTGGCCAGTCAAGAAAACGGTTCATTAGGGAGGTGAAAGCCATTACCTAATAAAGACATTTGGGGAAGCTTTGGTTCTTTCATTAGCAGCCTAAACTCCCTTACTCTGACTGTTTCCTAAGGCATATTCTGTTCCTTTAGTGGGTACTGGTGGTATCTCAGCATCATCTGGCATTTTGAGGCTAAACTCTTTCTTTTCACAACAAGCAGAATGTAGAGACATAGTGGTTTATTTTGTAGTCATGTGACCCAAAGATGAAGAAGTTGGAAGAACATGAATCAGCACAGCATCAAATTCAATTAGTATATATTACATTATATTATATATTACATATATAACATATTATATATTATATATATATATAACATATTATATATGTATATCACTGGATATTGAAACTACTCTTTAGTAGTTGACTGAGCAATAAAAGCGACTAAGTTTGGATATTAGACTGCCAATCTTTGTATGCATAAAACATCACTTGCCTTAACAATATTTAAATTAGTTAAGATCTCTCTTGGAAGCCCTTATGCCTGGGATATGGCAGAAAATTCAATATTAATCCCTTTTGCGTTCTTTCATCCCCCAGGATTGCACATATGCTCATATAATAAATATTTCTGTGGACATTGCTCATCAATAACCACCTGTATGTCTACTGGGCAACACTATTGTTTTGGTATGCTTTTTGGATTAATAGTTTTGTTGATTAAAAAAAATCTATTGAGTGCCTGCTATATGCTAGAGAATTATTGATTTTTGAGAATGACATTATGTTGTATAGTAGATAAGCACAGGAAGGCGAGTGGCATATTTGTATTGTAAAATACAGCACAGTTGTACACCTAAGGATAATTTTCAGAATGAAGATCTCGTGTTTATTAACAGGTTGGGTTTAATCTGCGCTTCGTCTCTATTTTGCTCTACTTGCCGCCTTTAAATCTTAGATTTTTGTCTTTGCTGTTGTCCTTGTGTTGCTGTGAGTTATTCAATTTTTACTTTTCATGGGAGTGCGAACTGGTATAAGCACTATGAAAATAAGTGCAAAGGTTCCTTTCAAAGTTAGAAATCGATCTACCATGTGACTCAGCTCTACCGTTCCTGGACAGCTTCTCAAGGGATTCTCTATCCCACTGTAGAGACACTTGCTCAGCCGTGTTAACTGCTGCTCTATCCATAGTTAGAAAATAAGAAGTACCTAACTGTCCAACTGATGGATAGATTATGAAAACCACCAGATTGTTTGCTTATTTTAATGGTATGCCCAGCACTGAAATATCATTAGTTTCCTTAGAATTTATTTCTGGAGTTTTCTTTTTAACTCTTGTGAGCTAGCACTAGCTTCATCTCTAGGTGTAAGACTGTATTATTAACCTCCAATTACTGAAGCTCATCTCTGAGGCCCTGACTTTTCTCTCCCCACATGGTCCCTAGAGATTGTATTATGCAGTCCTGTGTTCTATCCACCGGGTTAACTTCTGTTCTCTATCCAAACACTGAGTCTACCCAAAAAGTCCCTTCTTTCAGATTGGCTGATTCCTCTGATAGTTGTTGTCTCTCACTGGGGCATATGCTGCAATATCTTCTAAGAACTCTTGATATAGCTTCAAATATCACATAGGCCTTTGTCTAATAATGGTGGACCATTCTAGGTGCTATGAATTGCTTCCACTGTTTCCACATTCATATATATTTTGTGAAACATTCTTTTGTGAGTGTGTTCATCTCTCAGGAAAATCTCCGCTCTAGGTTAATGATTCTTCAAATTCAACATGGATATAGTTATTTGAGAAGGGATAGGTGTATATCAGAAGTATCATGTGCCCTGAAGAACATGCTACACATTTTCTCCTAAATGTTTTGGCATCCGTACTGTAGATGTGTCATGTAGGCTCTGTTCAGTAGGAATGGATTCTCACTGGTACCTATTATTTATCTGACTGTGGTAAATGATTATACGTTATTTCACTTGGAACATGCATTAACCCTAACCTCTCCAGTTGGGTTGCTGTTTGTTTTACTTTATAACAATTCTTGCTTACTGGCTTCTTCCACCTATGAACTTAAAGAACTACATGCCTAACTTGCCAGTTCTTGCCTGGTAGGATAAGCAGGTTTTTTTTTCTGTTATATTTACTTTACCTCTTTGCCTGCTCTACTCCTGTCATATTGGGGGCTTGTCTGGAGTTACTTCAATCCCTACTGTGTTTCCTACCTATTTAGGTCAAGACTTGTCTTAATCCATTTGGACTGCTATAACAAAATACTTTATGCCTCCGCAGGTACCTGAATGCATGGGAGTCATATACAGACACACAGACACAGACACAGAAACAGACACACAGACACACACACAGACACACACAGACACACACACACACACACGCACACACACACACACAGAGAGAAATAATAAAAAAACATTTGCTTATATGCTGTTTCATGCTATGCAACATTCCACTTGAAATTAAAAATACACATCAGTGATGCTTACAAAGACAGTACACTCATTTGAGCCATCAAACAATTGCTTTCCTTATATTTTTCCTTCTAGAAATGGCTGCAAGATGCAATATTAGAAATGGAAAAATATTAAGAGCTTTCGGATTGAAGGATATAGGGATACAATGTAACTCAGTGATCTGCCACTGTCAAAGATAGCAAACCTGTTGTGAGAAAATGAAGCTGCACATGGCAGGGTGATACCAAGTTACAAATAAAAGCAGGCAGGTGGTTATTGCAAGCATTACGTCCAAGATTATTGTGCAATCTGCATGTCATGGTGGATGGCTAAGAGTTTTCCCTTCAAGGTTATACTCTGGACTTGAGTCTGTCTTTGCCTGTTATCAATCAAATAACTGTACAAAGTTTTAACTTCTTAGAGTCTTTTCACTGTGGAAAGTAAAACCACAAATACTTGTTTATGGTAGATACTGCATTCTTTACTCATAGCCATCGTACTGTCCTCTCAGCTTACCTCTCTAATCACGCATACATGCTTTCATATCTATGTGGACATATACAGTATGCTGCTTGCCTGTGGCTCTAAAAGCCACAAATGTTAGATTAATACACACACACACACACACACACACATACACACACACATATATAAATACATACATACATATATGTGTGTATACCTATATATGAATATACAGAATATATTAATTTAAAAAGTGGAGACCCTCTTTGCTTGAAATAGCTAATTGCAGATGTGATGTCAACATTTGCTTTGTTCCTTGTATGTAGAGCAGAAAGATGGTCTTTGGTTTTGACATCCCCACCCTGGGTAACATCTGTTCTGTGAGATAATACAGGTCTCCACTGTTTAACTTGAGTTGGCTAGTCTGGTCCTTGAAGCTAAAACCTCTACAGTACTTCAAATTAAATGAGAATATATATTAAGCATTTCACAAGAAAGTGGATCCTAGTAATCAAGAATATAGGCAATAAAGCTAGACCATTTTAGTCCTGTGCTATGGATATAATCTTGAACTAAACACTTGAGTTCCCTGCATTGCATATCCTCATTTGTAAAAATCCCAATTATAATAGTATCTGTTTAATAAGGTTTTCATAAAGTGTATACACATAAATTCCCCCAAAAATGTCTGGCTTCCATGAAATCCTTGTATTGGCAATTAAATATTTTTGTAACATAGAATGAATCCAATAAATGATATATGCTATTGTTTCATATTGATGGCTATGATGGTATCTCAAAGTTGCAGACATATTTTGTGTTACAAACTCATGGTACTTAGCTTTGAATTTAGGATGTTTTCTGCCATGTCTTGTTACTGACTTTTCAAGAATCTCGAGCAAGTGCTTATCAGTTTATCAGTTTATAGGTACCACAGTATTATTACCCTTCCAGATATACAGAGCCAATGGGTAGACATTGTAAACACTTCCATAGCTGATTTAGTCATTTGAATTCTTCCATCAGACACATTATCTTCTTAATATATTTCCTACAATTACTGTTTTTAAAAATTAGGGACAACTGGATGCAAAGATGTCATGTGACAAAACTTTTCCAGGGGAAGACACAAGACACACACCTATTTACTCCAGATAGGAAATCCGTGACAGTCCAAAGTATGGACACCACTGAACTCCAACTTAGTGAACTGATGGGTTTTCTTGTGGTTATTTACAGGAGTATTGGTGAGGGGTTATGTATTGGAGCAGAATTGACTCAAAGGGAGCTGCATTCTAAAACCCACCACAGCTCACAAAAGCTGGGAAATTTGGAGTACACCTTACAGGCTGCAGGCTGCTCAGCATATTGGTAAGTGTTCTCTCCAAATGACTTTGGTCTAAACCTTTTCCTAGAAGCTGGTATGGTCTCAGGGTCTTCTTTGCCGCTTGCTTAGTCTGAGGGAGACTCTCAGCTTTTATTGCTTTCTCTGACAAGCAGGGACCCAGTGATTCTGATCAGTTTCAGTGATTTCCTGAAGCTACTTTGAGTTGTTTGTTTCCCTGTAGAAAGTGCTTACCTACAGATGAGAATGTATCAGTCTTTGAGAAAACTACTACACATCAGTAATGCATTTAATTAAAAAAAGGTTTATTTTGAATATGTGTGTGTGTGTGTGTGTGTGTGTGTGTGTGTGTGTGTGTGTGTGTGTCTGAGTGCTATGTGAATGCAGATGCCCATGCAGGGCAGAAATGAGTATCAGGACTTTTGGAAATGGGGTTGCAGACAGTTGTACAGGCAAATGTGTGTACTTGAAACCTTACCTGTGTCCTCTACAAGAGGAGCAAGGGCTTTTAACTATTGAGCCATCTTTCCATAGCCTGATGCATTTTAAAACAATATAGTATTTAGAATCCTTTCTAGGTTAACTTTTGAAGCAAGTTTTTGGCAAATGGTATGTTTTGGGTACCATCTCTAAAAGTTTGGGTTTTTTTTGTTATTTTATGATTTATTTTATAAACTTTTCTTTCTTTCTTTCTTTCTTTCTTTCTTTCTTTCTTTCTTTCTTTCTTTCTTTCTTTTTTTCTTTCTTTCTTTCTTTCTTTTCTTTTTTTTTTTTTTTTGAGAATCTCGAGTTCTAAAAAAGGAACAAAGCCATTATCAGACTCTATATGGTAGTCTGAAAGGCATAAAGAGGCCAAGGTGGCTTTGGATTTGATCTGAGAGCACTGCTAAACACTTTGGATACAGGAAGTTTTGTGACAGCCACTCAAGGAGGTGCATTGAATAGTTCACAATAATTATAGTAGTTAGCTTCTTTTCTTTTGTTTTTTTTTGTTTGTTTGTTTGTTGTTATGTTTTCTTTCTTTCTTTTTCTTTTTTTTTCTCTGTGTATCCCTGGCTGTCCTGGAACTCACTTTGTAGACCAGGCTGGCCTTGAACTCAGAAATCCACCTACCTCTGCCTCCCAAGTGCTGGGATTAAAGGCGTGTGCCACCACCGCCCAGGTCAGTAGTTAGCTTCTTGTTGGCTGCAAAATAAAACAGAGGACATTTTATTATTTGGGAATGATTTGTTTAGGAGAGTTACATATAAATTCCACAGAAGGGCTAGAGAGGTGGCTCAGAGGTTAAGAGCACTGACTGCTCTTCTAGAGGTCCTGAGTTCAATTCTCAGCAACCACATTGTGGCTCACAACACACCTGTAATGTGATCCAATGCCCTCTTCTGGTGTGTCTGAAGACAGTGACAGTGTACTCACATACACAAAATAAATAAATTAATCTTTAGAAAAAAAAATCTTTAGCCGGCGTGGTGGCACACGCCTTTAATCCCAGCACTTGGGAGGCAGAGGCAGGCAGATTTCTGAGTTGGAGGCCATCCTGGTCTACAAAGTGAGTTCCAGGATATATATATATATATATATATATATATATATAATTACTGTGGGATAATAAAATAACAACTATATCATTTTGTCAAATATATATATGGATGTTGACATTATGCATAAAAATGGAAAAATTAAAAAGACACTGAATTTAGTAACTTTTTATGTAATTATGATTTATTAACAGATTGATGATAAAAATTCAAGTATTGTTAAGGACAGAACCTAGAAAGTTTTTAATATTGTAAAGAGAATACTATCTTTGTAAAGATTCAGAAACATCCCCTATGTTTTCTAAAGAGCTGCATACAGTACAGTAATGGAATCATTCATTTGGGGAAGGCTGCAATTAATGTAAGAGAAATGTGGGTAAGGCAAAACATGAAGAAGCGGGGATGGTCTTTCTTTGATAGAGCCCATGATGTAACTTTACACGCCAGATATGAAAACCATTGGCAGGAGTTTTAAAACAGCAGATCTGTGAGAAGTGTTAGTACTTTTGAACAATTATAATGCCTTTTGTATTTGTATGAGGGGAACTGAAAAGATTAGGGGAGACGGACCATGGGTCTCTGCCTGCCACTGCTGAAGCCAGGAAGGTCTTCATCTGTTCCTTTATCTTTAGGAAACTTCTTTATGTCAAGCCAGCGATTCATCTTGATTGTTAAAGCATCCACTAGAAGCCATGTTCAAAGTGGCTGTTTATTTTTTCCTTATATGAGGCTTTGGAGCATTTATAAGAAATTAGTTGATTATAGGCATAAAATGGTATCACTCACAGCATCCCGTTCAACTGAAGAGGCTGGGGATGAACTCTTCAACTATTACTCCACTGAAGTCAAGGGTGGGTTAAGGAAATAATTTTCTTGCAAGTGGCACATGGGACCATGTGCAATAGCTCTGTGGAAAAAGCTACAGTGAACCACCATTAGCATTGTTACTACCACCATTAAAGTTTTCCTAGTTCTTATCCACTTTACCCCTGACATGGAAGTCAGTTAGCACCAACAAGCTGGTGACTTCATCTTTGCAAACTTTCTTTGGTAAATCTTTCCTCTGGCATCAACATTTAATTAAGTATTGTCAGCTTCCTTTTGCTTTCCTTTGACTTTGATTATTTGAGTTTCAGCTGCCTTTAGCGAGAAAAACAGGGTTGTATATTACTCACCAACTCACATCTGTTGCTGTTTAAAAGACTCAGATGCCAAGAATTTTATGAAACCTTACTTAGTAATGACTTGGGAATTGATGAGCCAATGCGTCTTGCACTCACAGTGAACGACACCCCCTGTTGTCCAAGCTGCTGTGATATTTCCTTGGTGATTTCCTCTAAGATAGAGACTTACATTATGAATCAAGTATTAAGGCATAGAAAGAGGTTGGTCCCAAATGATAGTTCTAGACAATGATTGACAGTGAAAAATGAAAATAATCCAGAAATAATAAGAAACTGGTCTCATTCTTGACTTTCACCAAAACCTTTTGGTGTGTCAGCACGTCACTTTACTTTTTGTAAAGTAAAGAAATTAATAACTGAGCAATGTGTACTCACATTAAGTTTTGGTCTTGTTTTCATTTAAATTTAAGGTACAAAGTTCTATTTTCCTTTTCAGCTTCAAGACGCTGGGTTAACCTGACATTATTAAAAGCCGTGCGACTTGTAACTGTAACCCATACATTTAGGTCTTTGTCTGAAAATATAGCTCTAGGAATATTAATATAAAGTACTTAATGCAGGAGCAACTCAATAAAGATTAGTGTCTGTAGAAATAGTTGTCACATCTATGGACATAATTATCATACTAATGTCACAGATGCAAACCAGAGTTCCATTACTGCTTCCTTCTTTGTATCTGTGAATACACAGAGCCCTCCAAATCTTTCTGTTTCTGATTTGGAAGAGGGTGTTTACTAGATGAGTTTTAAGTTCCCTTCTACTTATATAATATGCTTTTTTACATTTACAGGTTTGAAGAAAATTTGAACAGAAAGAATATATTGTAACAATCTTAACAATTATTTAAATATATCATAGTTTTCTTCCTATAGTCTAACATTTACTTCTGAGTTATTTGACTCTCACAACAATTTTATCATTTTTCATAATTATAATTTATATTATTATATATTTATTTGATACATAAATATATAATAGTACTAATTATTTTTTACCACAATACCCAGGAGGAATGATTTCTTTTAGCTTACTGTTTCTGAGAGTTCAGTGCCTGGTTTCTCTGTCCTTTCTCCTTCCTCTTTTCATCGATTGCCTCTTTACTTGACATCCTTATTCATTTGAGTTTTATTTCAGTCTTGCTTTTTGTTAGCGATTCTATGTCTTTGTTAAAGTTTACTTTCATATGTTGAATTGTTTTCATTATTCCGTTCAACTACGTTTTCATGGTCTTCATTGAGGTATTTATTCATAGCCTCTTTAAAGACCTTGGACATAGTCCTAATAATCGTTTTGAAGTCCTTGTGCTTCAGCTAAGTTGCTTTTCTTAGGGAATATTACAATAGGGATGCTGGCTTTTGGAGGAGACAAATTGTCTTGGTTCCTTACATGTCTGATAATATGGGCATCTGGAGTTAGGTTATTTGTGATGTTTCTTGATATGGACATCAATTCTCAGTTGTTTTCGGACGGGTTTTTGATTCATTAGTTGCTGTTACCCTGATCTGACAGGTTTCGGACCAGCAGAATGATGCTTAGTTTTAAGTATTGGGACCACTCTGGGTTTTAGGGTTCAGACTCTGGTCCCCAGATTTGAGTTTTTGGTGGGCACTTTGGTTTTAGACTATAGACAGTTCCAGATTGGTGCAGTGGGGTAATGGGGAGGTGATATGCTCCTAGACAAGGCAAGGAGACTGACTCTGGAAATCTCTTGCCCATGACTCAGGGTTTGTCTCCCAAAGTGTGGTGGAGGCACAACAGGAAGTACTCTGCCTTTGACCATGAATGGAAGCAAGTTCCAAGGGAATAGAGACAAGTGCGGAGGAGGGGCAGACTCAGTGGCAGCTTGACTGAAGGTACCCTAAAGAGATCAGAATAGGGGAGAAGAAGTGCATAGGTGGTCTGCCTTGGTTCCAACGAAAAGTGGTAGCTGTGGGCTGCTTTATGGGGTTCTTGGTAGAGAGCAGTTTTGTGGTCGGTGGAGAGTCAGATGAATAGAGGTGAACTGGTAAGAGTGGCTGAGAGGAAAGGATACCAAGGAAAGACTCAGGGATGCTAGGTCCACACAGGGAATGCCTTAATCTAGGTATTTCTCTCTCTTTTTTTCTTTTTTTTTTTAATTAGATATTTTCTTCATTTATATTTCAAATGCTATCCCCAAAGTCCCCTATACCCTCCCCCCACCCTGCTCCCCAACCCACCCACTCCTGCTTCCTGGCCCTGGCATTCTCCTGTACAGATGCATATGATCTTTGCAAGACCAAGGGCCTCTCCTCAATCTAGATATTAGTCAAGTTAACCAAGTTAATATCACATGTACACACTGAGAAAACGTTATACAACTTCTTCCCATGAACTAATAACTTGGGGAAACTTATTTGTGAGAATCAGTGAGAAACACCAAATGAAGTTATTTGAGCCTGGGCTTCTATCCTGAATATACACCCCACCCCCCCTCTTTTCCCTGCCTGTCTCCTCCTCTTCATCCCTTCTTGCCCTCCCTCCCCTTTCCTCTTATTTCCTCTTCTCCTTCCTCCCTTCTTCCTTTTCTCCTTTCTTTCCTTTCTTCCCTTTATCTCTCCTTCCCCAATTCCCCATTCTTTGCCCATCCCTTCTGCTATTCTTTCCCTCTTTGCTTATACATGGTGGTCAAATAGTCTACCACTGAGCCCCTCTCACATTAAAAATACTTTTATTAAAGTTTTCTAAATGATTAAAAAAATGAACATTTTAATGTATTAATTAGGTTCTTCACTTGGCTATCTTTCAGATAGTCTAGTTCATCCATTTTTAAATTTTAATTTGTATAATATTCTTGCTAAGCTAGTCGTTTCATCCAGTAAAAGTATTGTACAAAAATTCACATAGAGTGATAAAGAGAAAGGTCCCAGATTCACTAGTCATGTTTGTTGAGACCCATACATTATCTTTGCATTAGATGCGATCTGATCAAATATTGTTCTCAGTTTCTGCAAATGCATCTTATCCCTGAGAGAGAAGTGTTGATTTATATATTGACCATAATGACACATGCTGTTCTACAGATTTACCTGTATTTTTATTATTATTATTATTATTATTATTATTATTATTATTATTATTATTATTAAATTGTGTGGATGTTCATGCATATGTGCATATTACAGTGCATGTATGGAGGCTGGGGACAACTTTGTAGAGTCTGCTTTCTCCTGACACCATCCTGTGGTTACTGAAGCAACTCAGGTTTGCCAGGCTTTTGGAGCAAGCACTTCTACTTGCGGAGCCATTTCTTAGAGCTAAAACATTTTTAATGTCTGCTATAGGCAGTTATAAAGGCAAGAATAAATGGTATACTGCTATCATGAGCTCAACCTATTTTTGTAAAGTTGTGACCAACCCCATCCTAGTCTTATATTTACCTAGAATAGATATGTATGTGGCTGTGTGAATGTTTGTGCATAGATATACATTTACGTTTTAGTACATTTTCACCTATCATAATTAACATTGGTATGTTTAAGTACAACTGAACATTATTGATGAACAATAGGCTATAATGCTCAAGTCTTATAGTTGTAGTATAGAAACATCTCAAAAAATTTAGTAAGTTCTGTTATTTGCTTAAAGCTTATTACATAGATTACTAATTTCTACCTTCAATAACTTATATTAATATCTACTTTGAAAACACAATACATATTTCCCTTCAGCATTTGACTGCAGGTTACTTCCAAATGATATGTTTTCAAAATGGTGGTTACATAAACAGTGATATGATTTATTTTTTACATAGGACTTAAAAGAGGAATGAGCTGTAGTTAGCCTATAAGTAAATAAAGTAGACCATTAAATATCTTATATCTCATGAATGCTCTAACAGTTTAAACTAATTTAGTATCTGATGGAATGGTCAAATGTGGAAAACTGAGAAAGGCTTTCCTCTTCACAGACGTTCCATAGCAAGTAAAAAGGAAAATAGAATTATCCTGCTCCAAGTTTGCACATATGCAAAAATTTACCCCTTCCTAATGTTTTTAATGAAGAATTAAGTTTATCTTAATGATAAATCCGATGTTCTTTTCTTTCACACTTCAACTCTTTACCTAGTTCCCCCTTCCTTCCTGAGTCCCGTAGCTCATACCTCCGGAAGCCCTGGCTCTGACTTGCATTTCACTGTTTACTACTTCAATATAGATTTTTCTTCTGTACAGCATGCTTTCCTACTATTGTAGATTTGTGAACGAACTATCATAAACATCTCTCAGAAGATGTCATTCTTGTCCTTGCTGCTGGGTGTCCTACTGGAAGACTGTTCTCAATCGTCAGCCTGCCGCAAGACTCATCTCAAACGAAGACAGTCGCCTGGTCAAAGATCATTTTAAACGGCTGGCTGACTTGAAGGCTAAGGCCAGCCTATGTTTTAACTGGAACAGCTCTCAAGGGGCTCACCATTCATCCTCAAGTAAAAACCTCCAGGGTTAGCAGATGGACACACATAGACCGAGCGCCTTTTCCCAGGGTTGGCTCATGTGCGGTCCTTAGAAGTCATGACGCTCGCTCTTCTCTTCCAGAGCCTACACCCGGTGCATTCAGTATGGGGCAGTCCAGTTTTGTTTTTTTTTTTTCAAGCTATTTTCCTTCGTGTTGCAATCTCAAATGCTTTTGTACATCAGAGAATCCACAGCTCGCTCTTGCGCCCTCAGCTCCTTTGTTACCAACTGATTTCATACTTGCGTGCTGTGAATGTCTATAAAATTGCCAGCTCAGTTTCCTTTTTTATTATTAAAATTTCTTTAATCTTCACACCTAACACCCTACATTAATTATCTTACTTGAGCATTACAGTTAATGGAAACCAATCGGCTTCTTAGATTATCCTCAAACTTTAGAATACTTGATTTTTCCTTCCACTCTTTCATTTTCTGCATAAAATTTCCCCCAAGTCATACATTTTTTCTTAAAGTAAAAGATTTTGAGTGTATTTCTCCTGTTGTGCACTTAGATAGTCATTTTATTCATTCACAAGTGTGTAACTGAGCATCTACTATATCAAACATTCTTTGAATAACTGGAGACCTGAGCGATCTTTGTACTTAGTCCTTCCTTTCTTTACACCAACACCATATGTGTCCTCCTTGAAACAGTTATGATCACAGGATACTCACAATACTTATGTTTAAAAATCTTAAATGGTTCATAACTTTCTGTAGAATATAATTTAAGTTGTTCAGCTCATATTTGTATTTTTTTAATATATCTCCCAAACCAAGCCTAAAACCTTATTTACCTCTCTCTATTTTCTCCATTTATGATGTTTATTGACTTGAGTGAAGATACTGTGAAATGCGCTATACATATAGTCGATTTAAAAATGTTGAATTAAACTTCAAATTTAATTAATGTGAAAAACTGCCCAATATCTGTTTCTAACTCAGTAGATAAAATATAGTGGCATAGTAATAATTAAAGTCCTGCATATAAGTATACATCAGGAAAATATGCATATACATACAGTAGTATATATAGCATTACTACTTGAGACTTTATTTTCCAGAAGAAACATGTTTTGTACATGAAAGCTATATCCTTAGTATAAAGTAACATTTTTTAAATGTAACAAGAAATGAATATATTGAATGAAGAATTATTTAAAATCATCCCAAGTATTAAACTTTTTTCCCCCAACCTTGCTAATTTTACCCCCAGTCTTAAATTGATCCTGGTTGGGGGTTCAGAAAGATAAATTAATAAGCACTTGGCCTCTTTTGCAATATTGTTTCAAATTAAATGGCACATGGGATTAACCTATCTGTGTCCAGTCTTGTGGCCTTTTAAATGTACCTTGAGGCTGGAGTGATACCTGGATCATGGAGTCCTCTGTGGCATTATCTTGGTACATCATCTTTAAAGTCTTCTGAAGCTTATCTACTCTGTCCCCATCAGCCAGGTGAAGTGTCTGTCTGCTTACAGCTAAAATGACATGATCTTTAAACTCTGATATCCTTTAAGGAGAACTCTTCAAAGTTCATGACACAACACAGTTTATTATTTTCCTTTTCCGAATACTATAGCAATAGGGTAGATATTTTTTTGGATTTGTTTTTTATAATTCAAAGCATTCCCCTTATTTTACCATTTTATTATTGCACCTAGCATATTACTGGTAAAAAGGGAATTTTTGTCTCAACTTTTAAAATAAATTAATGTTAGAATAAATTGTATGCTTTAGGCTTTTGTGAGATATTTTAGCGTCAAAGCAAACTTTTGCTTTTAAATAGTTTTAAAATGAAATTGCATTCTCAGTTCTTACACGCTCCACTGCCCACGTCTACTGATGTCTGTTTCCAAGATTCCATCCCATACTTTTTAACTCGTGAGCCTCACATTCCCTTCTTTCCTGTAATGGACATTAGGGAGTATATTAGTTTATTTTCTTCTTGTTGCAGTTAAGATATATATATATTAATATATATATTAAGATATATATTAATGTATATTAATATATATTAATATATAAGATATATATTAATATATATTAATATATATATATATATTATATATTATATATATTATATATATATAAGAGAATAGGGATTTGTTTTGGCTTATAATTGAAGACACACACTTCACTATGGTAGGGAAGGCATGATGGCAGCACAAGAGCAGAGATGAGATCTGGTGTCCACTTCATGACTCCCTTTTTATTCGATTTGCAACCCTAGTCTATGAATGGTATCATACGTATTTAAGTGAATCTTCCCACCTTAATTAACTGAGGAATTCCCTCATGAACTCTGCCTCAAAAGGATGTAAATTGTACCTAAGGAAAGACACTTAAAACTGAGCTTTGACTTCCACAAGTACCCATCCGTACACCCACCCACCCATGTGAATACACACATGTACACATGTACATACACACAGACACACAGACACACAGACACAGACACACACACACACACACACACACACACACACACACACACACCTGTGTCCTTGTGTGTATTTATTTACCCGGTCGTCCATTGAGGGGAACTGTGATGGTTAATCTTAATAACCAAGTTGATGAACTGTAAGGGATAGGCCTCTGGATACCCATGAAATATTATCTTGATTATGTTAGTTGATGGAGGTGAATCTTTCCAATGTGAATGGATCCATTTCTTGGACTGTATAAAATTAGCTGGGTACAAGCATTTATCATCACTTTCTGTTTCTTGACCAGGGATTCAATGTGACCAGCTGCCTCAACCTCCTTCTGCTGGGTTGAACCCTTTTTCCTGTTACATAGCTGTCTCAGATATTTTATCAAAGAAACTAACAGTTAAAGCAGGTAACTAAGACAGGATTCTGTCACATAAGCTATTTGGGAGCAATGCTTTTATAAAACACAAGTTATTCTGGTGTCTCTCTTATATGGTGACTTCAGTTCCTTCAGGCATATACCCAGGAGTAGTATAGTTGACCCCATGAAACATCTATGTTTAGTTTTTAAAAATGAGTCTCCATAGTGTTTTCTATAGGGGCACTAATTTAAATTCCCACCAGCAATATATTAGATTTATCTTTCCTGCATCCTTATAGCATTTGGTATTTACGGTATTTTTCATTTTATTTTAATTTTACTTGTAGTTAACCATTCTGGTTGGATGGAGATGGAATCTCAGGGTAGTCTGATTGGTGTTTCCCTGATGGCTAAAGATGTTAAATGTTTTTTAATGTATTTAATTGTCCATTTTTTTTATTTCTTTGTAAAGGAATTGTCTATTTAATTCATTTTTCCATTTATTAACTTGATTTTTTGCTCTTTTGTTTAATTTTTTGAGCTTTTTATATATTCTGGACTATAATCCTCTGTTAGAAGATTAGCTGGAAAAGATGCCCTCCAATTCTACTGCCTTTGTACTCTGGTAACCTACTGTCTTACAGAGTTTCATATTACTCACCGGTATTTTCTTATTGTAGAATACATCTCTCTCTCTCTCTCTCTCTCTCTCTCTCTCTCTCTCTCTCTCTTTCTCTGTCTCACACACACACACACACACACACACACACACAGAGAGAGAGACACACACACATCTGTCAAGCACCAGGGAATTTAA
>NC_034610.1:11533470-11555547 GCF_900095145.1 Mus pahari
GCCCAAAGTTGAGCTATCCTGTGGTTGTCTAGGAAAACTGAAAGATGTTCTCTCTCTCTCTCTCTCTCTCTCTCTCTCTCTCTCTCTCTCTCTCTCCCCCCCTCTCTCTTTCTCTGTCTCACACACACACACACACACACACACACACACAGAGAGAGAGAGAGAGAGAGAGAGAGAGAGAGAGAGAGAGAGACTATTCACAATGATTTTTAACTTTTTAGTTAACATTGATGATGAATTATCTAAAACTAAAAGCAATATTTTAATTCCCTTAGAAGGTCCTGAAATACTCAAGAGTCTGGTCTATTTAACAAATCTCACATTGTTATTGAAGGGCATAAGCACAAAAAGAGTGCTTTAAAGGTGTTACTGAAGGCCATCCAACTGAAAGATAAATATATCCACAACACACAACACTTTCAGAACTGGAATTTCTTTCAGCTGGATTCACTTTTAAGTCAAGATTAGAAACTAGGTCTTTGCCTACCATGTTTGGTGTTAAACAAGGCAGCTGGGTTTATTTTGATCCTTTGGAGTGTTTTCCATTTGGTTTCTTGGGGTTTGACCAAGGATTTGTGGTGAGGGACTTGTTAAGGTGGCTCTTTTGACTAACTTCTAACTCCTAATCAGATTAGGTGTACTCAAAAAACTATCATTTAAATAAACCATTTTATTTCATGATTTGAGCTGGTTACGATGGATGTCATGCACATCCATGGAGTGAATGGAATGAAATACTGAAACACCTAGAAAAACATTGTGTGTGGATTAAAAGGTGACCGCGGCCAAGGAAAGCTTTTAAATCTTCAGAAGAGAACATTTAACAGCAATAATAACAATAGATGCTAGTGCTTGGAAGCTCATTATGCAGCAGGTATTTCATATGATCTATGGTGTTTAACCCTCCAAATAGAATAAGGATTTTGAAATGATTAGTGCTGTCAGATATAAATATGAAAATAAAGTCAGGTTAGGTTAAGGGAGCAGAGTTTATCACAGAGGGTGAGATTCAATCTCTAATCCAGTCAAGTTTTTAGTGACTGTTCTTTTGTACTTGTGTAAGTGTGTGTCTATGTTTGTACTTGTGTGTGTGTGTGTGTGTGTGTAAAGATGGGTAAACATGTATTTGTTGGGTGAATATGGAGATCAAAGTTCAGCTAAAGGTATCTTTCTTCAGGTGTTATCTGCCTCCTTTTGAGACAGGGTTCCTTGCTAGCCTGAAAATCAGTAGGTGGGCTAGGTTGGCTGGCTCACCAGCCCCCCATCTTCACCAATGCTCGGGTTATAAACAGGTTTGCTACCATGCCTGGACTTTTAAATACATGTTCTCACTATCTCTTCACACTCTGCTATCTTCTCAGTTCTCTCGTCTCTTATACTTAATCTGTATATAGCTAATAGACTAGCTTTTGCAGACTGCTGAAATAGAATAAAGTAGGAGTTGAGTTTTATACCACAAAGCCAAAGACTAACTAACTTTAGTAAAATCATATGCATGTTTCAGTGTTCTGGAAAATTCTAGGGGTTAAATGAATTGAGTAAGTGACAAACACAGCTACCTCTGTGTAGCACCAGTTACGCACTTTCTTAGGAAAATTAATTGCATACCTTTTCCTACAGCATCGAACATTTTTTTTCCCCCCTTAAATCCCTTTGCCAAGCTTTCTTTTGGAGCCTGGGACATTAAACTGTCATCTTGCAACCTAAAAAGGACAAGAGTAAAATGAAAATGGATCTCATCCCAAATAACTAAAAGTTTTTTTGGCATTGTATAATATTTGGAATGAAATGAGCGAGCTGTAATATAACAGAGCAGAAAGCTCCTCACTGTCATGATTCGACTACCGCTTTTAACCCCCCAAATTAAGCAGAGCAGGCAGAGCACATTTCCTAGGGCCCACAGTGAAGTAACAGCCCTGAAGCACCATGTTTGGAGCCAAGCACACTGTCTTTATATCCACTCTCACTCCCAAATCTCTAAGCAACGTTCCATGGTGCACGAGGCACAGACACACTGTTAGATAAGAGATATTTCCTTAACATGGTGGACACTACCACTTTGCTTTGTCGAATTATGGGGGAGATGTTACTAAAGTCTCTTCTATCTGTGAGGCTAGTACTTCAAAAGCTGGAACTTGGAGCACAAGAGACAGATGCCATCTGCGTGAAGCATATTTAGCCACTAGTTATAAAGTGCTTTTTTGTTGTTCTCTAGTCTTTGCAGTCCTTATCTATCTATCTATCTATCTATCTATCTATCTATCTATCTATCTATCCATCATCTATCTATCTATAAGGGATTCACTACTGAAGTGGGCATGTTGCTGCCTTTGTTGTTGTTGTTGTTGTTTTAAATTTCCCTCCTTTGCATTTCAGGACACATTTGCATAAAAATAAGTCTTCTTCACTCTGAAGCTTTCTCTGTTTTAGTTTCTGATGGATTGACCTCCAGTGGTAATTAGTGATGGCAAGGCTTCAAAGGCAGAAAACTACAGCCTTTATCTCAGGCTTCTTTCCATTCATCTAATAAATCCCTTTTCTTTAGTCTCCGTGGAAGTCCTTCCTTTCACTGACCCCAAGATAGTCTCAGCTCCCTCTCCCCTTCTGACCTTTGGTCAATAGGCTCATAATTGTGAGCTTTTCACTTGCAAGTGTCAGACAGCCATTCCTTTTCAGACTCTTCCCAGTGGCAGTGGTCTCCAGATGTGCTGTTTTGTAAAACTATAGGTTTTCTATTTAATTCCTGCTCACTCTTGAAAAAGCCAGCTTATCTTTATTTGGGAAGCTTCATTGATCCTCAGAATCCTAACAGATGTTCCTACCTTGTGTTGTCACCGCGTCAGGTGCATTGACCATAATAAAGTGTTAGTGCAAGTCTTTTTAAAATAATATTTACGTCCCTAGAACCATTGGTGTAGAATAACTGCTTGGTGGGCTCTTCCCTGGGAAGAGCATCTCTCCCACTCTCAGCACGTTTTAGTTGCCTGCAATTTTTTTGTGGGTCTGAGGCCTCGTGGGTTTTCTTCCTGTCCACTTTGGCATGCCTACTGTTGTTTTCTTGTTCAGCTCATGTTTAGGCCATTATGTTTGTGAGACATAATGGGTGTGGCTTCTGATATAACTAGGAGACACAATCTCACAACAAACTCCCTGGTCCTATGGAGCTTACAATGTTTCTGCCCCTTCTTTGGCCATATTCCCTGAGCCTTTGGTGTGGGAGTCTTTTGTAGATGTATCCATTTATTTTATTGGGAGAGGAGAAAACAAGATCAACATATATTTTATAATTTTTCCCAATAAATAAAAGAGTTTGAGTTGACACATCAACCCTAGATATTTTCTGTCTTTCCTGACAATCCAGGCCTATGAACGCCTCTAAGTTTCACTTCAAATTCTTTTGCTCTTAGAATGATTTCTTATTCCTCAGAAAGCTATCATCCTTGAATCTCTCTCTCTCTCTCTCTCTCTCTCTCTCTCTCTCTCTCTCTGGTTTTGTGCTTTATGGAACTGACTTAATGTGAACTGCTTGTGTGCAAGCAGTCATATCTCAACTGCTCAACTGTAGACTCTGAATATCGATTCTTGCTGATTCTTGAATCTTCGGTCCAGTATAAAAATTTAAATACATTTTAGATAACACCCCTATCATATTACCATTAGAAAGTGCTATGTGGGGGCTAAAACTGATTATGAGGGAAGGTCTGTCTTCAATGGTGCCCAAGCTTGCTAATAATTCTAGACTAGTAACAGTGCCTCCCCATCAGGAGCTGAGACTCTAAAATTATTTAGGAGATGGATGTCAGCTCATGTGGCTCTCTATAGCTGAAACCAGAGCATAGAAAGGCTCAAGGTCTCCTTAGTTTTTGACTTTTGGGGATTGAGGGGTGTTCAATAGAAGAATTAGGTTATTGTAAGACTATTGTGAGTATAGATCAACTGTAAATAAGAAGACATAAAATTAAGATAGCAGTTGAGCACGCAAGGGCCAAAGATGAATAGAATCAGTGTTAAAATTATAATAGTTACAACCCATCTCCATCATGAACATCCAGAGATCCAATTCTAAAGCTATTTACCCAAAGGTCCAGTATTATTTCACAGTCTCAGGATGAATTCGCAGATCTTGTAAAGCAGTGGGAACATTAGTAGAGTTATCAGAAACACACGTGACATGTTTATAGTTAGAAAAAGCATGAGAGTTCTTTAATTATAGCCATAGTGTTTCTGATTGTACAACTTGGCATGTCATTAGCCATACTCAGGGTTTAAGGGAGACATTTAAAATCTGGGTGACTATTTCTTTCCTTTTAAAAGTGAAGTCTATTTTACAGACACTTGTGAGATACCATGAGGAGACCCTTCATGGTTGTCACACGATGGTGGGAAGTTCTGTCTCCTCTTGGAATTTTCAGACTTGATTTGGAGACACGATTAGGACAATGGTATCCTAATCTTTGGGGCAGATCAGAACATCATCTCTCTACTCAGGGCCATAGATAGAACCCAGATTCTGGGAGGAAGTTTTATCTTAACTAGGACTCTACAAAATTTTGAAAATACTCTTTTTCATTTGATACTGATTATGATGGAGGTGTTCATCTTCAGCGTCCTCTAACACCTCTCACACCTGTCTAGCTATCTAACATTTTGATTAAAGGTTAGATTTATACTAATTCTTCTTTATAATTTTTGTCAACTGGAGAGAGTTGGAGTGGTGATGAGGGCAACTTGAAACATTAGCAGGTACCAGTTTCCTACTGAGATGGTGCCTTAAGACTGCACCTCTGGTAAGAGTCCTACATTGCTTCAAAGAAGGAAGAGTTGAGCAAAGGAATTTCTTTATAGCTTAACATGTAGTATGGGATACATTAGCTTATTTTTGTAGATCTGATTCCCATAATTTGGAGTACATGCTCTTTTTACATTGATTGATTGATTGATTGATTGATTGATTGAGGATTGTATATGTGGGTACCTGTGCCCTTGTGTGCACTTAGAGGTTAGAGGACAACTTGTAGGAGGGTCAATTCTCTTCTACCATGTAGAGTTTGGAGTCAAACTCAGGTAGTTATATTTGGCAGTAAGCAGTTTTACAGGTTGAATTACTTTACTGGATTGAGTTATGTAATTTTTTTTTTCACTTTTTATTTTTGAGATTATAGTTTAATTATAAGATTTCTCTCTTCTCCCCTGTCCCTTCAAGCTCTCCCATATATTTCCCATTGCTTTTTTTCCTCCAAATCTAAGACCTCATTTTTCATCAGTTGTTGTTATGCACATACATGTGCACATATATGTGCTGACATTTAAGATGCCTTCCAGCTTCCAATTTTTAGGATTCTGTGAAATTTAGGAATTCAAAAAGAAGAGCATTTGATGTACAACTTTTATTTCCATATTGTATTTACGGCTTGTCCTACTACAGTGGGGACCATTATAAAAAAAGCTTTCTATAAAAGCCAGGGGTTGGTAACTCAGCCATTATTTCTCTGTAAGTTTTTGGTTTGTTTCTGCTGTGTTGTACACTGTGGGTATTTCACCCAGCGTATTTGTAACTGATAACACAGGCAAGAGTAGCATAGTGACATATGCTCTTACTTCTTTCAAGAAGTTGCACTTAGTTGCAATTTTCAGCATATTTGAAATATCCTTACACCATCTTTCCCTAGTGATTGTATCCTTTTCAATTGGACACTGTAAAGGATTTATAATCGTTCACTAACATCTTGTTTGTCCTCTCATGTACTGCATAGCGATAATGACTTAGGGGCAGGTAGGAGGAAATCTAGTAGTATTTGCTGTGAAACATTTATGACATTCTTTTATATAAGTATGTATGCTAAACAAGCTATTACAATAGTCAGGAAATTCCCAGAATCCTCTGCTTTGACAAAAACACTGGAGCATTGCGAGATGACCAGCTGAGACAGGAAACTTAAAGACATGGGAGCGATACAAAGGGATAAGTTCACTAGTCTTTTCCTTCCAAAAATTTAAAAGGAGTTAGGCTGAGTTTGATGCAATGTGGTTGACTTTCTTGTTGACTTGAACTTAGTGGTTTCTCAAAATTTCATGCTTGACTCTTGCATACATTATATCTGTAATACATGTATATGCTTAGTTACATATTAATTTTTGAGCTTAAAATGTTAACATTTTATAAAATAATAGATAAATATTATTTAGTGAATCTAAATTCATAAGAACATTATTTTCATACAAATTTATCTCATCTCATGCATTTCCACTTTTATGTTAAAAGAAAAAAGTCTTACAAATTATATTCATTAGTTTTTCTTCCTATATAGTTGTTTGAAGCTGTTCAATAAATCAACAGTAAGGTTTGAATTTATATTTCCAAAGTTTAATTAAATACATTTTATATAGCATCTATGTTACTCTTAAATACCTATGTAAAATTGGTCAAATTATTTAATTTGTTAATAAATTTTATTTCAAACAATAGTGACTGTTTCTCAGGCCAGTAGTAGTATTCTATTTTGTGACAACAAAGTTAAATATTTAAAAGGAGAAAGAATGACCTTGGCACTAATAAGTTTCCTTAGTCACGACTTGATAAATCCCTTTATTTTATAAATCATAGGAATAGTTTTGTGCTGTTTCTAGCCTTGTAGGCTATTAGATATACAGTTCCGACTGCTTCATGCATTTAGAAGTGGTCCCATTTCACTCTCTAAGGACAATAAAAACTAGTGGTATTCCAGGGATAGGAACTACACACAGGAGAAACAATAAGGGGATCCGAAAAGTGAAGACCAAACCTTGAGATAAACGGAAACTTCCCGAGAGTGTCTTCTGGAGCAGAAGTTGGAGAGGAGAAAACTTAATGGCCTAGAAGTCACAGGCTTCAAGCCATTTTCTATCAGGTCAAAGGTCAATCTGAGTTGGGAAGAGGCAGTTTCATTTTCAACCACAAATTGCTCTTTGTTGCGTCAGAAGAATGTGAAGAGGGTAGCTGGAAACTGGCCAGGCACTTGGTGGCTTTGCTTTGGGTGTGAATTTGTTCACATAGCTCTAAGTTCAGAACATAGCATTATGTGCTGGAAATGCCACAGCAGACTGTTAGGGGAGGTAGTGTCCCAGTGAGTACTATTCAATTCACAAAAGGAATTGCATTCCTAAAACTCACCCAAAGGTTCTGTATGTATACATGTGTTTATATAAGCAGAAGTGTATTTTACATGTGTAAGTGCTCAGGATTTGGGGTCTATTTAGAGAACTAATGAAATAAACACCTCAAAACAAAAATGTTATCTTCTTCCAGTTTTTACTTTGGGGCAGAATTTCTCTGAATACCCAATGTACCTCAAAAGGAGAAAAGAGGCATAGAGACCGTGCTTAGTGAGTTCTCCCTCTTCCTATGGCAATTTAGATTACTTACCAGATTCAGTGTCTATATATTTTAAATAAGGTCTGTATGTCTGAGTTTACAGTTTGATGTAAACGATTTTGTCAAAAATAGCTGAGCTCTGAGGCAGCCTCTGTGTTCTCGTTGTCTGTTCTATTTGTCTGTGCTTTATTAATGTCTCCCAGACTGAGAGATAACAGATCTGAGCAGCACACTTAATGTGGTTAGCTGTGAGATCATTCACCCTTTTATGTTCTCAGAGCAGTGAGCTGGGAGAGACAAGACCCAAATGCAGAGCAAGGAGGCTTGATGCTCTCACTTGAAGCAAACTGACTCCTTTGCGCATTTTTGTCTTGTTTGTACCGACTGGCTTGTCCTGCACAGTGGAATTGAAATTTACTCTTGTATTGGATATGGTTTTTTTTTTTTTTTTTTTTTTTTTTTTGTCTGCCATAGCTTTCAATACCTGCAAACAATAGACCCTGAAGCTTAAATTTTGTAATTAAATTTAAATGCGTCATTTAATTATTGGAACATCATATACCACATTCTAAGTATCATGGAAGGCTGGAAGTTGTTTTGGCCCCGTGGCTGCTTCCTGCCAAGCAAACTTTAGAGTTTCCTGATGACTTGGGTTGTTTTAGATCTTAGGAGAAACAACCCAAGACTTTTTGCTGACCTATAAGACTAGCTTGATTCACCTTTGAACTTTCAACTCTGAAACTCAGCTAGCATCCTAGGCTATGCGGCATGACAATGTTATCTTCTCAACTTTTACACACACTATAAGAAAATATAATAAAGAATTGTCACACTCATTTTAAATATATTTCCCAACATACTTCAAGTGAATTCTTGAAGAAAGTTCTTATTCTACTTTCAAAAACAGACTGTTGGTTATTTTATCAATTGACTTCTATTGCTCTATCAACCTTTCTTTCTAATGCTGTGACCCTTTAATATAGTTCCTCATGTTGTAGTGACCCCCCCACCATAAAAATTATTTCATTGCTACTACATAACTATGATTCTCCTACTGTTGTGAATTGTAATATAAAAATATCTGACATTCAGGGTATCTGATATCTGACCCCAACAGGGCTGTGACTCACAGGTTGGAAACCACTGCTTTGTAGACAAATCAAGGGACTGTCATTTTTAAGAAGCATTGGGTCGCCACTTAGCTGAGCTGTTTCTGACCCAGGATGGTTTACTTATGCAATTAATTCACTAATTTATTTAAAAAGTTGACACCAGATTTAAAGTTATGTGGATCTATTTTATATATTGGGGTCACCATAAAGATGTTAAAGGTACACATGTATAAATGCCCAGGCTTTCTCAATTGGGCAACTACCTGTGAGTTCTTCATAGAAGGTTCTGAGAGAGATGGTATACAGATTTCCTAGAGAGAATACTGGCACTGTCATCTTGACTAGCATTTCTCAAAAGTGGGGACTGATACAATCAATGGTCTTCACATTAGCAAAACACAAATCAATGGATCGTAAATTCAGAGTATCCACATCAGAAGATGAACTATACAAATAAGAAAAATACGCATTTCTAACAGCACAACAGGTGTTATTAGATTACACTGTGCATTGTGGGGAACTCTGGTCTAGCAGAGAGGTCCCCACTCCAGCCTCTGAGTAGACATGTGTTATAGCATAAAGTAGAATGGAAGCCATAGGTGCCCTTGATTGGTTGGTAAGGTCCACAGAGGCATGGGGAGACCCTAAGATACAGAGCCAGAAGATGCTGAGCTGTAAAATTCAGAGCCAGAAGATGCTGAGCTGAAAATGTAAAGACCTTTCTATGATACTCAGGTCCATCTTTTCGTAGAAACATAAAGGAAAGCAAAATTGATATTTATATGATGGCAAACTGTACGGCATCCATAACCATCATGGGCTGTTCTTCTATTCATTATTATGTTTAATGTTTCAGACACCCTAGTAGTGAGTACTAAAGAAAAGGGACTTGTGATTTGAAATGTAGGAGGAAAATGAACCCTGGTAGTTAATTTGACACAGAGAAAAACCTGTCAGAAGATAAAGGGTGATGCATCAATAATTATATCAGAGAGGAAAAGGTATAAAAGACTTTTTCATTAGTATTGCCAGACCTAAATATACTGTACTCTGTGCTAATGCATTTGCAATGTAGGTTATTTTACTTGGAAATCTTCTTTACTTATGGCAGAAAGGTAAGAGGCACTGTTATGTGGGAACCTAAGAAAGGTACCTTTGTTCAAAACATGTAAACAATTTGTGCTCAGTCTCCCAGACTTCAGCAACTACAGATGATAGTCTTTGTGCCAAAGGTAAGGTGAACAGATAAACATTTTGAACACATTTTCTGGGTACCATCAGTCCAAAATTCTGATTTACAGTCAACAGTTTCAACAAGTGACCCTTGGCAGAAGGGGTCTGCTTTTTCAGCTGGCGCTGTAGCTGAAGTTCAGAGGAATTGCTCATCTGTCTCTATTTCAGGCATCTGGCAAAGGGAAAACTCCTTCAGCATTCTCGATTCCACTAACTGCTTGCAGATGCCTTCTTCCCTCCGGAGCATCTGCTACTTATCTCAGGCTATTTTCCCTGCTGTGTTTGGAAAAGTTTCCCTCTCCAGCTTTCATTTTATAAGCCTACTATTGTTGCTGTCATCATGTTTGGGGACATCAACAGATGTGCCTGGTGTTAACCTCAAGAGATAGGCCAAACTCAGTCTCAAAGCAGAAGTGGCAACTCATTTTTTAAAAAGGAAATGGAATTATGAATAAGTCTTAAAACCCCCGACTGATTCACAATTATATAATATACTCAGGATATGATTCATGGGCCTCAAATAAACAGTCATCAATAATTTTATGATGTGTTTTTTTAAAGGTCTTAGAAACAATACAGAGCCACAGAAATTCTGAGTAGTTACTAGCTGGTGTGTGGCGCACGCATATATGATAATGCTATTTATAATTTCTTAAGTGAATATCCTTGATTCACCCTTTGCAGTCCTTGACAGTTTCTGTGTTTTGCTGTATACCCACATATCTGGGTTATTTCTGGGGGACTTTTCTTCATTTCCATAAAAAACAGACATATAGCCCAAATATATTTATTCCAGCTCCTTCATTTGCCTTTAAGAGCACATGAAGGGTGTTCAGCATGTATGAAGATATTTCTTACTTTTAGTCAATCAGATAAATGGGCACTTACTTGTGGATTTGAATATTAATGTATTTATTTAAAAGCAGGGTTACTAGTGCCATTAAAATTGTGATATTGAATTGATTAATGCCCAGTGAAAATTTCTCTGATATAAACTGCTAATTAGACATCAAGGATGAGTGTTCTATCCAATTGCAATTCTTTCTTTCAAAAGTAGAATGCATGGAGGGGTTGTGCTTAGCTAGTCGTCCTCTTTTTTTTTTTTTTTTTAAATTGAGACCTTAAAGTCTATAAACATTAAAAGAATAAGATGGAATATGTATCATAATATCATAATATTAAGTAAACATACTCTCACTAGCTTTTAAAAAGACATTATTATAGATTTAACCAAACTTCTCTAGTAGTACCCTACTATTCTCAAGACAACTTCTGAGTTTATATGCTTGGCTCCCAGTCCACTTCTGTGTGTTTTTATACACATGTAGTATATATGTATATAATACAACAATGTTGAAAAGCAACAGCAAAAAAATCTCTATATTCATAAAATATATTTTTTCTGTTCTTGTGGAAAGGGGTAGTCATACATTTTCTATGATAAAGAGATTGAAAATCTAAATCTTAAGTTTTATATAGCCATTATTATCTTTATAATATTGAATAGAACATGTCTGATAATCAGAGGGACATCTGTCCATCTTTCTTTGTGACTTCCCATTAGATGCAAAGATTAATTTGTGGGTTTGGGCTGTTGCTTGGGTGTAGACCAGAGGGAAAAGGATAGAGGCCAGGCACATTCAAGAGTGTTGTCAGGGAAACAAAACCATCATGTTCTTTGTGAAAATTAGACAAAATGGTTTTCAGCAACAGCTTGAGAAAACTCTTTTGCTATCTCTGCAGGGAGCTGGGCTGTCATATTGACATTCCTTCCTGTTCAGTGGAATATCAGTTGCTGTCTGTTGTTTCAGGCGATGCGACCACCAGTGGTAATCTGTATACTTCTATAACACTAAAGTTAAAACGTCTAAAGAGAGTCCAGTGTCCTTGAGATTGTCTGGGGGAAACCAGATTGTATTATTTTGTAGCTGTCAGATATTGTTTATGGTTTACAAGAAGATGATTAAATAAAACCCTCATTTTTTGGGGGTTTTGTTTTGTTTTGCTTTTAATACTCTGTGTGTTATTCATTAGTCTTATTGGCAAACTGTTTTCAAAGAACTGACCCTTTTGGTAAGTATAATAAACACCATTTCAGTTTATTTAGTGGAATACATGCAGAGGTTCTGAGTTATCTGGATGTTTTTCTACTTAAAATTACTTGACTAGTGATCTTCTTGCCTTCCACTAGCTCTTTATAAAATGGCCCTGTCTCATTGTTAAGTATGCATTACACGAGTGATTCTGTAAAGGAGAATTATAGGAAACGGTAGGAAAAGTGGAAACAGCTCTTGAGAGCCAATACCAAACCAGACAACAGTGACAACTGCATAATTATATAATTTGTTATTTTTAAAACCATAAAGGAAAGAGCAAAGCACCTCTACAATAGCTATTCTATGACTGAAATTTATATTGAAAAATCTCTCTTAACAACTCCTCTTTTTTATTACATACAAAGAATACTACCTCAAAACATTTATTTATAGATTATTTTAAATAAACCTTTTGTAGATTTGTAATGTGCAACATGATAGATCATGAAATAGATGAAGCTAGTTAATGTACTTTGGTGGTGAGAACATGTAATATCTACTCCCAGTGTTCTTCAAGAATACAGCATATCAACATTACCACTGCAATCAGACTGCAGGCTAGATCTGCTGAATCCATCCTTCCTATCTGTTTTAGTCAGGGTTTTATTGCTGTGATGAGATACCATGACCAAGGCAACTCTTACAAGGGACAATATTCAATTGAATCTGGCTTACACTCTCAGAGGTTCAGTCCAGCATCATCATGGTGGGAAACCCGGCAGCATCGAGGTAGACGTAGTGCTGGACAAGGGGCTGAGAGCTCTACATTTTGATCCCAAGGCAGCAGAAGGAGGCAGACTCTTCCGCACTGGGTTGCACTTTAGTGTAGAACCTCCAAGTCCACTCCAACAGTGACACACTTCCTCCAACAATAGACCACAACTATTCCAACATGGACATATCTCCTAATAGTGTCAGTCTATGTGGGCCAACTTGTCAAGCACATGAGTCTATGACAGCCAAACCCACTCAAACCACTACACTATTCATTTTTGTTTATGTGTTCTTAGAATGAAGTATAGCTAGTTTTCTTACCTTAGCCCTCTAGCCTCCACTAGCTGCCATTTTATTTGTTTTCTATTTATTTTTATTATTATTTTATATTGTACATATTAGTGAAATAATATAATTTTGTGATTGGCTGAGTTCCTTCATTTTACATAATATGTAGGAGTCCTCCATGTTACCTCAAAAGACTTTTTTAATCAGCAAATAGAATTGCATGGTGTTTATATAGCATAGATTTCTTCTTTAAAATATTTTTATTTGAAAAATATTTTCATAAAATATATTCTAATCAGATTCCTCTCCCCCAGTTCCTCCTAGATCTTCTGCACCTCCGCAACCACCCAACTCCATGCCCTTTTTTCTCTTTTTAGAGAAAAAAAACAGAACAGGTAAACAAAACAAAGCCCAAATAAACCACAATTAAAAATACAAGGAACACACACACATACACACACACACACACAAAAATCCATAAAAATACAGAATTCAAAACCATAATATATAAACAAAAGACTAAAAAGCTACAAAAAAAAATGCCCATAACAAAGCATTCTGAGACAGAGTCCACAAAACTCTCTCTGTGTTGCTGGACTACTCCTGAGCATGAGCCCTGAGATTCCTCTGGTAAACACAATTTTTCCTTTGCAAACAGATGCTAATTGAAGGTAACTTCCTGGTTAAGAATAGGAGCTCATGTCTACTGCACCTTCTTTGTTCTGGACTCCGTCTGGCTTGACCCTGTGAATGTTATCACAGTTTCTGTGCATTCTTCTGTGCATCCGTCTTGTGTCTGGAAGACACTGTCTCTTTGCTGTCATTCATCCTCTCTTGCTCGTGAAATCTTTGTGCTATTTCTTCCACAAAGTCCCCCCAGTCTGAAGGGAAGGGATTTGGTAAGGGCATAACATTTAAGACTATGTATTCCAAAATTACTCAGTGTTTGCACCTTGGTGAATCTCTGTGTTAGGATCCATCTGCTGCTGCTGCTGACTGAGTAAGACACTGATCTTTGGGTATGGCAGAATGTCATTGAATGACATTTTATTGCTACATAACTTTAGCGGAACAATACTAGGAGAACATGTTTGGATTCCGTCTTGTGGAATGAGCCTTAAATTCAATCCGATAGTGATTGGCTACACCCACAGTATTTGTCCCACAATTATAGACACGAGGCACCATCTAGCCTTGGATAACTTTTAAAGAGAGACTCTCTTGTAGATTGGTTACCTCCCCCAGCCTTGAAACAGGCTGATTCAGACCTTGTTGCCCCTAAGCACAGGACCACCAGGGGTGGAGCCTTCCGACTTGCAAAGCAGGTTCTATTGTTCTACACCTGCGCTGCTCTCCTCCAAAACATCATGGCTACCTGCTGAGACTCTTGAGATTTTTCCAGAGACAGCATCCTGCAAATCGCCTACAGGCTGGCAACAGGCACCAAGAACAGAGTGGTGGGGGATGGGCCTCCCCCCTCTTTATAAACTCAGAATCTTAGTAAACTTGAGGGCTTTGATCAGACTCTCTTGTCTTAGCCTCCTTCCTTTGCCCCATCTAATTCCTTTCAGCCCCAGCCCGCCTTTTAGGCAGGGCGGCCACACTCATAGATTTAGTTCATTTGTTAGTTTGTTATTTTAAACTTAATACTGAGGAGAATTGAGGAAGAGCCTCAAATACCAGACCTATAGCTACGTGTGAAATGATCTTCTCAACATGACTATGGCCTCCTGGCATTGTGATATCTAGGAAGATCTGGCTGGGTCATTGTTCTTGGTCAGGGCTGGAATTTCAGTAATTTTTCCTTTTGTCTCATTTTTCTATTAGACTATACTATTTGTACAAAGTAATGTTTTGACTATGACATTTTCACATATGTATGTAATATATGTTGTTCATGTTGCCTACCCACTCTACTTAGGTCCCTCCTCCTCTGATCACCCTACCTTAGTCTCCATTCTAGTGTATATATTTATTTTTGTTTCTTTATTATTTCTTTTATTTTGCATTTATAATATAATAATATCATCTCCTCCTTATGTTTCTTCCCTGCAAACCCTCCCATATATCCCTATTTACTTTTTTTTTTTAAAATCATGGCCTCTTTTTCTATTAATTGCTGTTACATGCATACTTATATGTATGTGTATATATGTAGGTTGCATATATGAGGTAAAACACATGCTTTTGATTTTTTTCCATAGCTGAACAGTACTCTATAATGTGTGTGTGTGTATGTGTGTATATATATCTTTCAATTCTGAATATATCTTTCATCTCTTTCAATTCTGATAATCTCTAGGATTATTTATTCCTTTTGTTTTCTTGGGTGTGGTTAATCTTTTTAGGTTTTATTTTTCCTTATAGTACTTTCTGTAGAGCTGGGTTTGTAGATAGCTAGATATTGCTTGGATTTGGTTTCATCGTAGAAAAGTTTTCTTTCCTTATTTATTTATTTATTTATTTAATCTTTTTTTACAGTTCAGTCTTTATTCCCCTCACGGTCTGCCCTCTGACTGTTCCTCATCTCATATCTCCTCCCCCATCCCTGTCTCCAAGAGGATGTCCCCATTCCCCTACTCCCACCGCACCAGACCTCCCCACTCCCTGGGGCCTCAAATCTCTCAAGTTAGGTGCATCTTCCCTCACTGAGGCCAGATCAGGCATTCCTCTGCTGTATCTGTGTTGGGGGCCTCAATCAGCTGGTGTGTGATAGAACGTTTTGCTGGGTATAGTAGTCTTGAGCTGGAACTTGCAGTGTCTTAGAGTCTGCAGACTATCTGTCCAGGACCCTTGGCTTTTAGGTCTCCATTAAGAAGTCAGGCATACAGCAAGATTTTGCTGAAAGGACCTTGATATAGCTGTGTCCTGTGAGGCTTTGACAATGCCTGGCAAATATAGAAGTGGATGCTCACAGTCATCTATAGGAAGGAACACAGGGCCCCCCCGTGGAGAAGCTAGAGAAAGTACACAAGGAACTGAAGGGGTCTGCAACCCTATAGGTGGAACAACAATATGAACTAATCAGTACTCCCAGAGCTAGTGTCTCTAGCTGCATATATAGTACAAGATGGCTTTGTTGGCCATCATTGGGAAAAGAGGTCCCTTGGTCTAGCAAACTCTATATGCCCCAGTACAGGGGAACGCCAGGGCCAAGAAGTGTGAGTGAGTGGGTAGGGGAGCAGGGTGGGGGGAGGGTATAGGAGACTTTTGGGACAGCATTTGATATTTAAATGAAGAAAATATCTAATAAAAAAAAGTTAAAAAATGAATATGGGCCAGAGAGCCTGAGCCCTAATGATATAGATGATCCTAATTTGGCAATTCCAGTAAATTTGCTATTTCTAAAAAAAAAAAAAAGTCAGGCATAATTCTAAAAGGTCTGCTTTTATATGTCACTCTGTCTTTTTGCTTGAAGATCTTAATATTCTTTCTTCATTCTGTACGTTTTATATTATGTGTTGCAGGTAATTTCTTTTCTGGTCCTGTGTATTCAGTGGTCTGTATGCTTTTGGACCTTGGTAGGCATCTCTTTCTTTAGCTTAGAAGGATTTCATTGCATGATGTTGAAAATATTTTCTGTGTGTGTGACCTGGACATCTTCTCCTTCCTCTATTTGTATTATTCTTAGATTTGAGCTTGTTTACAGTCCCTCAGATTTCCCTGGATGTTTTGAGTCTGTTTTTTAGATATAACTTTTGTTTGTTTCGTTTTGTTTTTGGTTTGAGGTATCAATTTCTTCTCCCTTGTCTTTAATACCTGTGATTCTCTCTCATGTCTCGTACTCTGTTGGTGATGTTTCCCTCTGAGATTTTTTTTTTTGACGTCCTACATTTTTCATTTCTAGTTTTATCTCAGTTTGGGTTTTCTTTTGTGTTTTTATTTCCAATTTCATGTCTTGAACTCTTTTCGTTATTTCACTCCACTGTTTGTGTTTTCATAGGTGTCACTGAAGGATTTGTTTTTATTTTTATTTATTTATTTTTTTTAAGATTTATTTTACTATTATACACAAGTATACTGTAACTGTCTTCAGACACACCAGAAGAGGGTATCAGATCCCATTACAGGTGGTTGTGAGCCATCATGTGGTTGCTGGGATTTGAACTCAGGACTTTCGGAAGAGCAGTCAGTGCTCCTACCCACTGAGCCATCTGGCCAGCTGTTTATATCTTCTTTAAGGTCCTTGAACATATTCATAAACTTAATCTTAGCCAAAAGGCTGAGAAGCGATGAACATATTCATGATTGCTATTTCTTTTTCTTTTTTATTTATTCACTTTACATCCACCTCACTGACCCCTCTGGGTCACCTTTCCACAATCCTTCTGCCTTTCTCCTCTCCTTTGAGTGGGTGGAGGCCCCCTGGGTATCCCTCCCTCTGGTACTTCAAGTCTCTTTGAGGCTAGGCACTTCCTCTCTCCACTGAGGGCAGGTAAGGTAGCTCAGCTAGAAGAATTGCGGGCAACAGCTTTTGGGACAGCCCCCGCTCCAGTTGTACAAGACTCCTGAAGAAATAGAAGCAGTCATTAAAAGTATCCCAACCAAAATAAAAAGTACAGGGCCAGATGGTTTTGTACAGAATTCTACTAGACTTTCAAAGAAGAGCTAATTACCAATACTCCTCGAATTATTTTACAAAATAGAAACAGAATGAACACTGTGAAACTCATTCTGTGAGGCCACATTCACCTTGATATCTAAACCACACAAAGACTCAACAAAGGAAGATAATTTCAGACTGATTTTTTTTATGAACATTGATGCAAAAATATTCAATAAAATACAAACTGAATCCATGAAATATATCATCCAACATGGCCAATTAGGCTTCGTCCCAGGGATGCAAGGATGATTCAATACATGAAAATCCATCAACATAATTCACAATATAAACAAACTGAAAGAAAAAAATCACATAAAGTCCTTGTTTTGTGCTTCAGCTATATCTCATATCTCAGGGTAACCAAGTTCTGGTGGAGGCATATTGTCTTGGCTGTTAATATTTGCATCTAGGGTTATAATGACTGTGCTGACTCTAGGCATGGCACTGACAGCTGATCTTGTCCCTATTGGGTGGGTATTCTGTTACTTGGTTTCCGTTGCCCTCTCCGGATCTAAGACTCTGAGTTGACTGGTACGAGTGCTTCTGCAGGTTGGTGGGTAGCAGAGAGGACTAGAGGTAGGCTAGGAGAAAAGGCTGAGTCAGGTACAGTGTTGCCCTTCAGGGTCGCAGGTAGAAAGCGATTCTAGTTACGTAGTGGACACAACGTAATGGAAATGGGATGGAAGGTAGAGCTAAGAGGGTTCACAGAAAGGAGGAAATCTGGGTCTGCAGCAAGTTTCCCACAGTCCCCAGGGTACTGTATGTTATTTTAGAAACACACTTGTTCTGGCTAGACTCAGGGACTAGCGCCTGCCATCTATTCAGCCCCCAAAGCTAGCTAACACTTTCGTGAGATCCCAGCTATGCTCCGGAAACAGTCACCGCCTGTATTCCTGAGAGTGTCTCCTGATTCTCCTTGCCTGGTGCTGGCAACAGCCATCTCACCCAGCTGCCATGGCTGGCTTTCTAAGTCACACAACAAATGTCCCTCCTGAGGACGCCTGGAGCTACCACTCACATTCCACCAACCGACTGCGCCGGCCGAGCGCCAATGACCACTCTGCAATTGTGCCCTCTCTCCTACCCACTTGAGACCCCGCGAATGGAACACACCAGACAATCGAAGTATTTTAAAATCAGCCAGTTGACGTAACTGCTGGGCTCAGAATCAAATGTCCTAAACTCATTAGCTATTCTATAGTAGAATTCAACTGGTGGCGGAGTCCTCCACTGGTTCTAATACCCCCAAGACCTATATGGTGTCCTAGCTTCTCTGCTCCACAGCCTGGTCGAAAAGCCCCCTTCTCTAACTCATCTCTCCTCTTCCTCCTGGGATCCAGAACACCCACCTCTATATCTTCATCCAGTGATTGGCTTCTGCTGTCTTTATTTACCCAGCCAAGAGACAATTCGTGAACCTTCGCCTACACCAGGCAATGGAAGTGGAGCGGCTGAGAGGCGTGTTAGCAGCAATCCACTGTACACTCTTGCTCTCTACTTATACCCAATTTTAATATTTTTCAAACCAGTTATTAACTAATGTATTTATTTCTTCTTTTTTTCCGTTTTTGTTTTGTTTTTATTAGTCCCTTTAGCTACTGAGAATATTTGTCTGTTTTACTTGAGGGTTCTGCAGTGTTTGCAACATTGTAATTTATTAGGCACTTGGTATATAAAAAAACAACAAAAAAAAATAAAGAAGTGTAGACCTCTTAAACTGTAACTGGGTCGTCAATCTAGTCAAAATTATTAGAAGAAATTTCTAAAACTGAAACATTATCATAATTAACTTTCATCTGTTTTTAGATTAATAAACGAGAAAGTCCTAGAAATTCTAAATGAGTGAAATAATGAAATGACATCTTGCGTGTCTCTCATGACATGTTGACCACACGCTATTGTGACAACTTGCAAAATGTTTAGATCCTGTTGTGTGCAGGTGCAGCACAACAGATTTTAGGTGGTTGAAAATAATTTCACCTGCTTTTACATGTCATTTGACCTTCACTTCTTAGCTTCATAAACTGTTTAAAAACAATTCAATCATTACATATTCAAAGCTAGAAATATTGGGGATAATTTTGTATCTCACTGGGTGAAAATTTTCCTGTGACCATCCATAATCTTCCAATTTTAAACACAGTTTACACCTAGCATTGCGGAGATTGGCACTGGGCCAAGGCTATTACACTAACAGTTTGCAAAAAGAGTGGGAACAAATTTAAAATGCTATTTTCGTTCTGGCATATGGTGTAGCTCAGATATTAGGTAGAAATTGTAGTCATTTACCACCCGAAAACATTTTCAGAAAATGCTAGTGAGTAATAATTTTGCCTGTTGATATAAAATAATTTGTATAGAAAATTGAAGCAAAAATAGATGACATATTATTTATTTAGAATGTTGCCCAGTCATTTAGAATAGCTAGGTTGTGTCTGATAGAATACCATTATTTTCACATTCAATCTGTGTATGTGTGAATGTATATGCCTCTGACTATCATATGCATTTAGGTGTAAGAGAATAGGCTGCAGAATTTTTTTCTTCCATCGTGTGGGGTCCAGGGATCTAACTCAGGCTGTCATGGCCATGGCTAGCATCCTTATATGTTACATCATCTCACAGGCTCTAGAATATTCTTCAAAAGGATGAGGGCTCATTTGGCCTCTTTTTTCCAGTACCCTTTAATTCAGTCTGCCTAACATATATTTGATATGAAGGTTTTATCTAAGCAGTCAAAATCGAACTTTAAAAATTATTTTATTATTTGGCTTACAGGTGATTAGGTTTAATCACACATCCTAGATGAGGAGTAATTTACTCATGGGTTACATATCTTGCTTATATAATTAAACTTTTTAAATAGCTTATTTTAAACTATTTCTATCAACATAGTTGGCTAACTGCTGGGAAAATACAAGCCAATTACTACAATAGGCACCTGTCAACTATCAGAACCTTAATCCATTCAAGAGTCTTTGCTCTCATTATAGACCATGACAGAATGGCATGTTACCATTTCATTCTTCTCATAGGATTTCTTCAACATGTGTACTTTTTTTTCTCAATTTTAAATTTTTCTCTTCTTTTTTAAAATTATATAATTATATCATTGCCTTCATTCCTTTCCTTCCTCCAAATTCACACATCCATCTTTACTCTACTTCATGGCCTGTCTTTTCTTTAATTGTAATAACAACAATGAACTCATGTAGTTTTCTTAAACACTGCCTCAGAAATAAGAAGAGAACGAATATTTAAGAGATCAGGCTTGGGAGTGGGCATATTCCAGAAGTGGGCATATTCTAGCTGAGTCATCTTATCCCAGTCATCCACAGAAGCAGGGAAACACGGTGCTCAGGAGAGCCAGACAAAGGACTCAAGTCAAAATACTAATATCTGCCCCGTAGCAACCAGAAACTCAGGTTTCCAGAGTTCTTAAACCTTTGAATCCACCCTCAATTTTCTATGAACCAGTGACAGTTGGGTGACAGTGCAAGAACCAGGGGATTAATGGTCCTGTCACTGGCCTGGCTGACACAGTCTCAGAGATGTCTGGGATGGAGGGGCTAGTCCTAACACCTTTTTATTTCCTCTCAATGTGCAGCTTACACAGTACTCCAAAGGCTCTTCTTGTACACAGAGCCACAACAATAAACCTCCTGTACTTGTGCATCTTTATAAGAGGACTTAATATAACATGAATATATTTGGGTACTTGATTCAGGAAATGGAGCAATGAGATGAGTTTTGAGTACGGTCCAAGGAAGATTCAAAGATCTTGAGTGGAGTATGCAGCATGTGTACTCGTTAACATAAGGTGCCTGCCTAATCTATGACTATTTTAGCAGTGCTTTGGCGCCTTTGGAAAAATGTCCTATGAAGAGAGACCTGCAAGTATACAGTTTAACAGTTCCCCAGTTCCCCCAAAGGCTCCACGGTCACTCAAGTGCCTTCACATTGGAGGAAGGAGCCTTCCTAGACCTGATGAGAATTGTTTCATGCAGAAACCAAGTTGACATCCAGATGAGGAGACGCAGATTTCATTATGGTCCAACAATGAGCGTAGAAAAAAACGGAGATCAAGCAACGAATGCTGCCTTGGCTGAGAGTTCATGTGGCTGCAGAGTCCATGCATGAAACAACTGCATATTATTTCTTAATCTCTGCATATAATATCCTTGCCAGGGAGTTAACACCGTGTCCACTTCTTTGACTTGTACAATAAGGATTATTGTAAGGAAGGTTAAGCCAAGTAAAAATCTCAGAAAGTGCTTTTGCCCAGCTGGGATCTTCCAGAAAATTAGTTTGTATGTGATACACACACGCACATATGTACAGATGCGTGTTTAAGCCTGATTTTGACAATAGGTATCATTCTTAGTTGCTTCCACCTTTTTTGGGGGGGAAGGGGGGGAAGGTTTCTCACTGAATCTAGAGATCTAGGAATCTGCTCAGTCCTGGGATTCTAGACAGGAACTGTTATATCGGGCTTACTTTACATTGGTGCTGGGGATATGAACACAGGTCCTCACGCTTAGTTTGCAAGTGCTTTAGTGCCTGACTGAGCTATAGCTTTAATATATATTTTTTAAATTTTTAATTAGATATTCTCTTTATTTGCATTTCAAATGTTATCCCCTTTCCTGGTTTCCTCTTGGAAAATCCCCTATCCCC
>NC_034610.1:11555597-11579533 GCF_900095145.1 Mus pahari
TTCCCCTGTACTGGGGCATAGAGCCTTCACAGGACCTAGGGCCTCTCCTCCCATTGATGACTGACTAGGCCATCCTCTGCTACATATGCAGCTAGAGCCACAAGTTCTACCATGTGTTTTCTTTGGTGGTTTAGTTTCTGGGGGTTACTGGTTAGTTCCTATGGGGCTTCAGACCCCATTAGCTCCTTGGATACTTTCTCTAGCTCCTTCATTGGGGACCTTGTGCTCTGTCCAATGGATGATTGTGAGCATGCACTTCTGTATTTGCCAGGCACTGGCAGAGCCCCTCAGGAGACAGCTATATCAGGATCCTGTCAGCAAGCTCTTCTTGGCATCTGCCATAGTGTGTGTGTTTGGAGGTTGTTTATGGGATGGATCCCCAAGTGAGGCAGTCTCTGGATGGTCGTTCCTTCAGTCTCTGCTTCACACTTTGTCTCTGTAACTCCTTCCATGGGTATTTTGTTCCCCCTTCTAAGAAGGATTCTGAGCTTCTGGTCTAATATCCACTTATCAGTGAATGCATATCATGTGTGTTCTTTTGTGATTGGGTTAGCTCACTTATCTGATATTTTTAAATAAGCATATTTTACAGGCAATTATAGTGCATCAATTATAAAACTAAAGATGATGGGGATAGTAATCCTTACATCATCATTTATCTTTCAATACTAACCTGATTTCTTTAAAACCTAAGAGTGAAATTAAATAATATTATTTAGTCTAAGTTATAGAGTATCACAAGTTCAGCAATGTAATATCATTGCAGCTGTTATACTAAATATTATTACTAGAATAGATTTGTAAGATCTTACACATCTGGAATTCAGATGTTGACTTGGACAAATCCTTTTTTCCTATCTTGAGTTTGAAAAATAAAGTAGCTTTGTGTGTGATGAACAATATCCACATGTAGATTTGTCCCATGATTATTCACAGTATGTTCCAAAGTAGTAAATATTCTCTGACATTACATAGATATGTTATATTGCTGGCATCACACTGGCTTGGCTAGACACATAGAAGTGGCTACTGTCCTTGAGAGCTGGAAAGGTATATGAACTCCAGGGGATGGGAGGGGAAACCTCGTGTGACTTACAGCTTAGTTATGTGGAGTAGAGAATGCCCCATCTCCATAGGTATTCTTCCTGGTAATGCCTGCCTATTCTCTTCACATTGCATGCTGACTCGGCTTGGCATATATCAATGCAGGGATGAGCAAATGTTTTCTGAAAAGGAGTAGGCAGTAAGCACGTGCAGCTTCCCCTGCTTTATAGTTTTGTTGGTACCTACTCAGCTCTTCTGTTGTGGCGTGAAAGCCACTCCATACAGTGTATAAACAAACACAGAGTTGTGTTCCAATAAAATTTTATGTCTTAAGGCAGATGGTGCCCAGATTTGGCCCACGGGTTGAAGAATTCTGAGGTTCAATAGATATTACAGGATCACTCTAAGCATGTACATTCGGGAAAGTCTGTTGCGTATTTGTCATGTGCCAAGTCTTCTGGGGCTCAAGATGTACCTGTGGGCAAAGTAAAGGAGACTTCTAATAAAATAACAAGGAAGAAATGGGTGGAAAACAAAAGAAATAGTGAGGGAGAAAGTAGAGGAAATAAAGGAACAAGGGAGGGAAAGACACAAATCAGTGTGTGGCTGAGATTGTGACATTGAATGGACTATAGAAGCATTTGATAGTGTGGTTAGCAAATACTTCCTAAGGTGAGCAAAAGGTTTCAGCTACACGAATGTCTGAACAAAATGGTAATGTGATGGAGTTGAATCATAGTTGCTGTGTTTGAGAAAAATCTCACATACAATGTCGAATGAACTTACTGAAAGGAAAGAGGGGAAAGACTGGAAGAAAAAAACGAGAGAAATTGTAAAGCATTTGGATTTTATGTTAAATGTGATGGATGTGGGACTTGCAGAGATGTCTGAGAATGATTATATTATATTGCTATTGCTCTTTTAATATTCATTCCATTTGAGGACTAGATTCTAGATGTCAACATCCTGTGGGAGACTAGTTGGATGATGACTGATCTACTTAGTATAAATGTATAGTATATATTGATAAAATTGATATGTAATTGTTAACTGGTGTCCTCTGGATAGTGAGATAGAAGGGCCTTGGAGAGGAGTATGAGTGTAAATATATGGAAAAAGAGCCCACAGGCTTTGAAAAGGGACTGGATTAAATGAGTGTTAGAGAGTATGCACATGAATAAATGGTGGCTAACTTTGGTCTGTAACTTGAGAGATTTGATAATTCTTCCTTCTGAGATAAGTGAAACTAAGAAAATGACAGTCTTTTAAATATATTTATATCTATTTGGCAGGTGAAAGACATGGATACACAAGGAAGGTAGTGAGATATACAAGTCTGGAAGCTAACATGTAATCAAGGAATATTCAGCATTAACTTATATGTAACAATAGGGGGTTGTGATGGAGAGTGTTGACTGCCAACGTCACAGAATCTGAAATCGCCTGAGATAAGCCTCAGAGGGTATTTGTAAGAGATTTTATAGATCTGATTAAGCTTCTGGCCACATTTGCGTGTGATTATTTTGATTGGCTAAATGAGGTTTGAAAACTCACCTAAAAGGAAAGTGGTACCATCCCCTGGGATTGGATATGTAAAAGTAACTGTTTGTTTGTTTGCTTGTTTGTTTGTTTGTTTTTCGAGACAGGGTTTCTCTGTGTATCCCTGGCTGCCCTGGAACTCACTTTGTGGACTAGGCTGGCCTCGAACTCAGAAATCCGCCCGCCTGCCTCTGCCTCCCAAGTGCTGGGATTAAAGGTGTTCACCACCACGCCCGGCTAAAAGTAACTCTTATTCACCAGATATAATTGTTAACTTGGAGGTTTACTGCTGAATAAGCTCACCCTTTCTATTTCTTTCTGAAGTCTAGCTGACTGGGTTCAACTCAGCTGTTTTGGCGCAGGATACTTCTCTGAGCTGACTGATTAAATCTGGCTTCTCTTATCTTCTCATTGAATTTCTCTCCTTGGAAAAACTGCCTCAGATTCCATGAAGTGGACTGCACTGACTACAAACTGAGCAGAACTGAGTGGAACTGCAGGAATGCAAACGAACTCTATTGTACTGCCTGAACTCAACTGCACTGCCCTCCATACCTGACTCATTCCACACTGCTCTTAAGTAACCTATCTTTCCTGTCTGTTCTTGTAAGAGTAGGGCATATCCTATCTCTGACTCATTCTGTCAAATCTTTTTCTGATTTGTCACTTTGTCCTCCCCTTAATTTAGATGTCACTTTCAAATATGGCTGCCTCCTTCCACAAAGCAACTTTACCTTCATTGTTTGAGATTCAAGGCATGCACTGAGGGCATGTCTGTATTCCAGCCAGATCACAAGGACTCAGAAGCAGATCCCAAGGATCAGTTTTTCGATGTGATCCCCTGCCAGAGCTGCCATGTTGCTGGACTAAAACTTCTCTGTAGGATCCTTGATGGCACAAGAAAGCAAGCAAGATGAGCATGGCCATTGATTTATCTCCCTCAGCTTCCCGACTGCAGAGACAATGTGACAAAAAACTTGCTGCCATGATATCCCTTCTGTGACAGGCTGAGGATCTGTGAGGCAGAGCAACCTCTTCCTTACTTAAGTTACACTTATCAAGGTATTTTATCAAGGCAATGACACAAATAGCTGAGTCAGGGTCGTAAAAAAGAAGCTAACAAATGCACACTGCCATCTCCACCCCTAAGCAAAATAGAGTAGGACTATGGCAATAGTGCTGCTGCAGAGGGAGGAGGCAAAGGAGAAAGAGATGTACTGACTGAGAAGAAGAAAGGAGAAGATGCTTGGGTGGAGCATAAAGAAGAGCATTATTAAGTCTATTAAAAGCCAGGTGGTGGTGGCACATGTCTTTAATCCCAGCACTTGGGAGGCAGAGGCAGGCGGATTTCTGAGTTCAGGGCCAGCCAGGTCTACAGAGTGAGTTCCAGGACTACACAGAGAACACCCCCCCCCCCAAAAAAAAAAAGTTAAAAAAAAAAAGAGAATTATGAGAAGGCAACAGAAGATAAAAGGAAAAAAAAATCATGGCAATGCTTTCTGTTGAAAAGACCTATGGCTTGTACTGTCTTCTGATGACATATTTTTAACCTTGATAATAAGGAGAAGGAGCTGATTTACCCAATGAGATTAATTGGAATTCAGAGAGGGAGCAGAAAAAGCATCTCATTTGTACTATGGGACATTAAATGCTGAGGAGCTAGGAGAGCTGAAACCAGCCAAAGTTGAGCCTATTTTCAGGTGTCAGAGGTAGCTTTGTTTACCAAAGGCCAAGTGCCAAAATCAGATATCAAGGTTCTTCTGAAGCCAGGAAAGCAGCAATCACAAAACGAGATTACGCTGGAGCAAGCTGAGACTAGACACGGGAGTCTGGGACTTTCCTAATAAGCCAGGAGGAGCAGCTCTGGGTCCAGCTCTGATGAGGAACAGACTCAAGGACCACAGTCATAGATTCTCTTCCTGAGCTGCCGCGGGCTAAAGCTACTTATGAATTGTTAGGTGGAAAGACTTGACCAGTTCTGAAGGGTTCTTGGTAAAAATTGGTAATTTGGAAAATCAAAAATGATTCCCCATAATTAGGGCTGAATTCATGTATATAGCCTTACAGTTACACAGAGCCCTGGGCTTAAGAGGGCTTCATGTTTGACTTAATGCTGGGCTGTTGCCATCCTATAGTTATTGAACAAGGGGTACCATATGCTTAACTATAATAGGCCTGAAAAATGACAAAGACAGTGCTGATTATAATTTATTTTCTGGTCACATATTTCACATTTTTTTTTTTCTAACTGTGGAGTCAAATTGAGTGGGTGGGTGTTCTTTCGGCCATATGGTTGGATTAATGTATTCCATGTGGCTGAAGGCTTCTATGAAAAAGGTTAACATACAGGAGAGTATGAAAGCTACAGAATGTGAACAATACATTTCAGAACAGGCTTTAAATCGTTTGTCATAGCGTGCTTTGAGACTCAGAATAAAAATCTCTGGATGCATCTCTGCAATTTGTCTCTTTCTTGGAGTTGATATTACTCTGATGGAGGCCAGCTTCTAGTTTGTGAACATTTTCTACAGAGAGATTCATTTGATGAAAACTAATGTCTTCAGTCAAGAATCATCAAGGACAAAAGGACTGTCAGACCTAGAAGGGACATTCCCACCATTGACCTTGGAGATAAAGCCACTTCTGGAGAATACCTGATTGACACTTCCTTCAAGAGTCACAAGCAAACATACACAACCAGGTTACTCACAGGTTTCTGACTCAGCCACTTTAAGGTAAACAAATGTTTGTTTTGCATAGTCAATAAGTTTGTAGGATAATTTGTTATCGAGCAATAGATAACTAATAATAATAACTAATACACTAACCTCACTTAGGTTACATTCTCATGAAATGTATTAAATAGCTCCAGGGTGTTCTTTCATTTCAGAGTTGGTATTGGACAGTTTCTTAAAAGTCAGGGAAGGTTAACAATTGATTACAGAACAATGCAGTCTGTGTTTCTCCAAGGTATGTTCATCGAACTGTGAGTTGATCATACTGAGAATATATTTATGTGAGATGTTTCATAGTGCATCTGATCCATTATCCAAGTCCCAGTAACAGAGAAGTTAAAATAGCTTACCAATTCACTTGATGAACTACCTGCTCGGAAAAACAGGAATCTGGGCAAGTCTGCTTTGAGGAACATTGAAAAATTCTAGGAACATTTTGCCAAATTTCTGGTAGCCGGTACAATGATCACAAGCACTGTCTTATCCTCCCCGGGTGTAACTTTGTCCTGTGAAAAGATATTTCCTGGGTTGTCAGAGAATTCAGAATGCCAGTGGCCCATGGGAAATATGGTAGGGATGGCACTAAATTCTCTACCTATAGGGAAAGGCCTAAATTAGATTTCTCCTATTACTGTGTCAGAGACAACCTGGAAAGAAGAGGCAGGCAGAGGTAGTATGAGATATCTGAAGTTTATTTAAGAGTACTAAGAAGGAAGCAGGTAGACTCCACTCTGATGCCATAAAGCTAAGGGACAGAAATGATGTACTAAGATTATAGAGTTATTAAGCCTTGGGTTACTGTGGTCTGCATAATAGGAAATATATTCTTTAGGCTTCTTTAAGTAGTTAATAATCTTTATATAGGATTTCTATCATAGACTAATTACCAGTGACTAGAACCATCTGCCTAGAGAACAAAGGCAGGGGCATGAAAAGAATACTGTAAAGCTGTTTATTAGTCATGTAACCTCCAGGCTGTACTACATATTAGGAAAGGTAGCAGAACAGAATGTTTATTGTCTAAGGGAAAAACAATGGCCTTTCCTGGACATCAGAGGTCTCTCTGGTAGTCTTCAATTCGGAGTCTTTGACTCTATCTGGAACTTTCCAACAGAAAAAGAATATAAAAGGAGTAGAAACGGGTAATAGAAAAGTGTGTGATGCCCAAAACCTATGGACTCTATTAGGCCGAGAGTGAATTTGAATTGTGGCAGAATGCTTGTTGATGTGTAAATAGGCATGTTAATCAGAGAAGCATAAGAATTACATTAATTTTTTTTTAACCATTTCAGAATTCATAGAAGTTCTGCTTGGAGTAGGGACATAATCTTTCACAGAGAGTAATTGAAACAGGTGTGAGATTGGGCTCTCTGTAAGCAAATTATTGCATGGTGAATTCTTTAATAGTTACATTGATCAGGGAGAGAGGAATAAAGTATCTTGGATTACCACCAGAATGCTATGTTTTGTGGTCCTTGGGATAGCGCTGAAGGCCTTGTGGAGGCTAGACAAGGGCTATACAGTGAGCTACATCAGGACCACTGTCAGTGTATACTGTGTTGCTAAGCCAGGTCAGCTTTAATAACTAGGTTGATTGTGTTGAAAGAACTTTAGTGTCTTAGATTCCCCTTAAAGGCACTGTAATGGAGAGGAGGAAGAGCTGCTTGAAGATGAAGGAGAGAAGCACAACTCATTGACACACTTGTCATCTCATTTTGCTTTTCAGGGTAGTGTTCTAGAAATAATCAAACCAAATATTAAGTTGATCATTAAGGCTAATTCTTGTGTCAGGTAATAAATACATGAATCTAAATTGGCAGTACCAACCAATTCATAACTGCTTCATCGTTCTTTCCTTTGTAGTGCAGGATCATAGGAAAAACTAGATCTTAGTCGATTAAAAGCCCCCCCATTATTTGCTAAGCCAGGTCAGACATAGCTTCTTTTATTTAAAATAAAACTAAGCTAATTTGATTAATTTGTCTCTGTTGTTCTTAAATTCTGAGGAGCTGGCAAGTAGCTGTGTAGTACTAGTAAGTTCAAAGTCTGATTTTATCTCCAATACTGATTAAAAAACAAAACAACAACAACAAAAAAACCAGTTTGTACAAAACAGTGTCCTTAAAGTTTGAACCCAAGTTCTCTGTGTTTCAATTAGCAGGAACGCTATGGTTGTTAAGACCTCTGTCTCCTTAGATCTGAATTCAGCAAGTCTGTGTTCGGACTCTGAATCTAATTTTAATTAGTGTATTTCCTTTCTGGAAGACATGCTGGGAGCATCCTCTTTTGGAGCATGACTCCGGGGTCTTTCGAATGGGGAATTCTGAGGGCAAGCAATGGCATGAAGATGCAAAGAAGATACAGTTCAGACTGGACTGTAAAACTAGCTCCAGGGTCCCTCATTTCACATCTGCTTGTAGGTTAACAGGCAGAGTTTTCCAGAACGACAAGGGTTGTGAAAGTTCAGGAATAATTGTCGTGATAATGGTAATTAAAGTTTCTCAGTACTTAGCATTTGTCAAGCACTGGCCTAAAGTTTATTAAAGACTTTTAGTAAGTCTTATGAAAAGCATGCGATATCAGATAAGGAAACAGAATCAGCAACTTGGCCAATCTTATTTAACTGCTAAGTAGAAACCCTAGGCCTTTAATCCAAGCCTGACTGATCTCACAAGCAGTGAGCTACCACCCATTTCCTTGACTCCGTAGAATCACCTAACGTGATATGATTGGCACAACTCTTTTGAAAGGATGCATGTTTCCCCAGAAGATGCTGAATCAAGGTTGATGATACTGAGTCTGTCATCAAATAACCAGGAAGTCTACATAAGTGACTCAAGTGACTCTGGTCTTTCTTGTATGGAGTGTCAGCATCCTTTATGGTTAAACCCAGCTGAAAAGTTAGTTTATTCCAATAAGTAGATTATCCTTTTCTGGGCATAGAAGTCTTTAAGGCAATTTCTTTTTTTAAAAAAAATTATGTTGCTTTATTTATTTAGCCTTTCAAGCACAACTTTTCTAAAGTATTATTTTTTTTTCAGATTATAATTGAATTTTCCGTCCTCTTCACTCTCTCCAAACTCTACCAGAATACATCCTGATTCTTTTGTATTATTGAATGCATAGATGTATATTTATATAATATATTCCTTAATAAAGCCTGTTCAATTTGTATAATTCTACTTATATATGCTTTTAGGGCTGGCCATTTGCGACTGGACACCCAGATGGATACCTCTCCAGCCTGGTGCTTTCTTCAGTTGCCTATAGTTCTTTGCGTGGGTGGAGGTCCTATGGGTCTTTCCCATCTACCTTGGCATGCTCATTGGTGTCTTTCACATTCAGCTCACTTTTAGGAGGTTTGAAAGAGATAGAAAAGATCCTATGGAGGCTAAATTGAATAAACTTTAGAACTCCATTTTATATGAGAACATAAGGGAAATAAAGACTTCAAGGGAGACAGGAATTTGGTATGTAGTGGTAACCATAAGCCTCATAGATGCTGGTGAGAAAAACTTGTCTTTATTCTGTTTTTAATGTTTGTGAACATTTTGCAAGCATGCATGTATGTGCACCATGTTCATGCGTGATGCCCATGAAAGCCAGAAGAGGCCTGTGGATTCCCTGGGGTTGGAATTATAGATAGTTGTGAGGTACCGTGTGGGTGCTGGGTTTTGAACCTGGGTCCTCTGCAAGAACAAGTATGCTTAACCACTGAGCAACCTCTCTATCACCTAAGACTTTCTTTTAATACAGTTATGTCTATCACTTAGCTCATCCTTTGGCCCTAAGCGATTCAGAGTGAATGACAGGAAAGACCATATAACATGTACATGGGTTATTTCAATAAAAGATTTGGAGCTATACCGGTTGTGTATAGTTCCTTTGTATACGTAGTACGGTGTACCACATGTGATGACCGGGGATTGTTTAATCTGAAGCCAGCCAGCACACAGGTGGCCTCTATACTGTCAGTGACTTGGGTATGAATCATGGTTGGCGCAGTAGAGAGGGCTTAGCCCATGAGGGTATCTGCATTTTGCAGAATCAGTCATTATTGTCTGGTTCTAGGAACCTAGCCAACCTCTCAGAGCTAGCAAAGTCATGGATCTCTTAGGAGAACCTACAACCAGCACTTCACTGAAGCAGCATGGTATCTAACAGCAGTATAAACAATTTGTCTTTACACCCACAGATCAGTGTAGCCTTTACCCTTCATCAAGAACACTTCTCTTTGCAACAGATGGAAGTCATTACAGAAAAGCACGACCAGTCAAAATTTAGAGTTATAGAACCTAGTCCCAATGGAGATAGCTACAAAATACTTCCATACCTATGGCTCAGGGAACACTGTGGAACCAGAGGATCAGTAAATTTTCTGGGAGGCTGTGTCTCCTAAGCAATGTCAGAAGCTAGATCCACCAAACCTTACTAACGTGATTGCTTAAACAGGGGCTGAATGAGGACAGAATCAATAGACATGCCAAAGTGCACAGGAAAAAGTCATGCGGCTTAACTCTGCACAGAAAGTTACAGGCAACTAGAGAAGGCCGAGAGTGGGAGGGAAATAGTCTGCACTAGGGAAGGAAGGACACGCCAACTGATGTAAATAGTTAGGGCTGAAAAATATATCAATACCAGTATTCAGACTGACCAGGATGTATGTATATATGTATATATATATATATATATATATATATGTATTATGTATGTGTATACATTTATGCACATAACAACAATATATATACATGTGGCAACAATTAATGAAAAAGGAGGCCAATAATTGGAAATAAAGCAAGGAGTGGAATATGGGATGTTTTGGGGACAAAGAGAAGGGAGAAATGATGTGATTATTTTATAATCTTAAAAAATCAAATAAGAGAACTCCATGTTTAAATCCATGTGACTCCAGATATAACTGTGGGGGATTTTGAGGGGCTCCAGAGATTCTGAATGATATGGAGGCAGAACACTAGAGAGGTTGTTTATAAAGATGATGGTGTGGTTAATGTGGTACTCAGTCTTTCAGATGTCAGCTACTACCCCTTGCTTCCTAATACTGAAGGACTTGTTGGAACACACATGAGAAATGTTTAATGTAATGTATAAATAAAACCAACCCATGTGATCCAAAGAATTTCATAGAGCAAAGTTAAGAGACTTCTGAAGGTAGGATATAACTTATTTTCTCTGGAAAAAAATCTGTCTCCATATATAAAAGACATTCAAATATCTGATATCAAGTCTCTAAGGAGAGTAAACAGAGCCTCTTATCAAAATCTAGCACTTGCCAGTCACTTCAGTAAGATATTCAAGATGAAGTTTTACCAGACTTTTGTGTGACGAAACTTTTCCTGGGGATACACAATACACATATCTACTCACCCAGGCAGGGAACCCATGACTGACCACAGTACAGATACCACCAAAGTCCAACTTGGTAATCCAATGAATTTTATTTGGATTACTTATGGGCATATGGATGAGGAGTTACTTAAAGTAGCAGAAATGACTGAGACGACTGTATCACCCAAGCCCACCACAGCATAGGGGACAACTCGCAAGGCAGGGAATCTGGAGCACACTACACAGTCTGCAGGCAGCTCAACCAGTTAGAGATTGTCCTTGCCAGGTGCCTCAATTGGTCTAAACCTTTTCCAGGCAGTTGGTCTAGGCTCAGTCTTCTTTGCAGCTTGGTTTCTCTGAGAGTTTACACAGTTCAACTTCCTTCTGTCTGAGAGAGACTTTCAGCTTTAAAAAAAAATTTTATTAGATATTTTCTTTATTTACATTTCAAATGTTATCCCCTTTCCTAGTTTCCCCTCCAAAAACTCCCTATCCTCTCTCCTCTCCCCTGATCCCCAACCTACCCACTCCTGCTTCCTGGCCCTGGCAATCCCCTATACTGGGGCATAGAGCCTTCACAAGACCAAGGGCTTCTCTTCCCATTGATGACCTACTAGGCCATCCTCTGCTACATATGCAGCTAGAGACATGAGTCCCTCCATGTATTTTCTTTGATTGGTAGTTTAGTCCCAGGGAGCTCTGGGGTTACTGGTCAATTCATATTGTTGTTCCTCCTAGGGGGTTGCAGACCCCTTTAGCTCCTTGCGTGCTTTCTCTAGCTCCTTTATTGGGGACCCTGTGCTCTATCTAATGGATATCTGTGAGCATCCACTTCTGTATTATTCAGGAACTGGCATAGCCTCTCAGGAGACAGCTAAATCAGGTTCCTGTCAGCAAGCTCTTGTTGGCATCTGCAATAGTGTCTGGGTTTGGTGGTTGTTTACTGGATGGATCCCCAGATGGGGCAGTTTCTGGATGGTCATTCCTTCAGTCTCTGCTCCAAACTTTGTCTCTATAACTCTTTCCACGGGTATTTTGTTCCCCCTTCTAAGAAGAATTGAAGCATCCACACTTTGTTCTTCTTTCTTGAGTTTCATGTGTTTTGCAAATTGTATCTTGGGTATTCTGAGTTTATGGGCTAATATCTACTTATCAGTGAGTGTATATCATGTGTGTTCTTTTGTGATTGGGTTACCTCACTTAGGATGATATCCTCCAGATCCATCCATTTGTCTAAGAATTTCATGAATTCATTGTTTTTAATAGCTGAGTAGTACTCCACTGTGTAAATGTACCACATTTTCCGTATCCATTCCTTTGTTGAGGGACATCTGAGTTCTTTCCATCTTGCTATTATGAATAAGGCTGCTATGAGCATAGTGGAGCATGTGTCCTTATTATAAGTTGGAGCATCTTCTGGGTATATGCTTAGGAGTGGTATTGCTGGATCCTCTGGTAGTACTATGTCCAATTTTCTGAGGAACCGCCAGACTGATTTCCAGAGTGGTTGTACCAGATTACAGTCCCACCAGCAATGGAAGAGTGTTCCTCTTTCTCCATATTCTCGGCAGCATCTACTGTCACCTGAGTTTTTGATCTTAGCCATTCTGACTGGTGTGAGGTAGAATTTCAGGGTTGTTTTGATGATTAAGGATGTTGAACTTTTTTTTTTTTTTTTTAGTTGCTTCTCAGCCATTTGGTATTCTTCAGTTGAGAATTCTTTGTTTAGCTCTGTATCACATTTTTAATGGGGTTATTTGAATTTCTGGAGTCCAACTTCTTGAGTTCTTTATATATTGGATACTAGCCCCCTATTGGATTTAGGATTGGTAACGATCTTTTCCCAATCTGTTGGTTGCCGTTTTGTCTTATTGACAGTGTCCTTTGCCTTATAGAAGCTTTGTAATTTTATGATGTCCCATTTGTCGCTTCTTGAACTTACAGCACAAGCCATTGCTGTTCTGTTCAGGAATTTTGCTTCTGTGCTTCGAGGCTCTTTCCCCACTTTCTCCTCTATAAGTTTTAGTGTCTCTGGTTTTATCCTTGATCCACTGAGACTTGAGCTTTGTACAAGGAGATAAGAATGGATCAATTTGCACTCTTCTACATGATAACCTCCAGTTGTGCCAGCACTGCTTTTGCTTACTCTGTCAGGGATGGGTTGAATCAATCTGGTCAGTTTCAGAGACTTTCTGATGCTGTTTTAATATGGACAAAACTGTTACATAAAACACCTATAGTCAAACCTTCACATGTGACACCAACCAGGGCCACATCTGTTAACCTCTAGAGAGATGAACAAAGTTTACTCAGAAAACCCTCTTCAAATTCCCAACCTAATTACTCTCAAACAAAAATACTATTTTTGTTTCTGGTTTTTAGATAGAGTGTCTCTATAAACCCCTGGCTATCCTAGAAATGGCTTATGTAGATCTGATTGGCCTTGAATTCATCAAGATCCACCTATTTCTGCTTTCTGAGTGCTGGATTAAAGGCATGCACTACCATACCAGGTTAAAACACACACACACACACACACACACACACACACACACACACACACACACAATACAAAACTAACCAACCAACCCCCCCCAAACCCAAAATCAAAACAAAACAAACAAAAAACCCAAAACAAAAAACCACCAAAAACCCCCCAAACCCCAACATTTTGTAATTCCTAAGTATTTGCTTTAAATCCCTAATTTATATAATCATATTAATGAGTTTCACTCCTAAGCTAGAAAGACCTGAGAAGAAGAGAATTCAAATAAAATTCCTACTGTTCCTTCATCATGAGGTAGAATTTAAATAGGAGCTGGGAAAATGGATCATTTCATTATAAGATGGATAGGTGTTATCAAAGAAAGAGATGCAGGTGACATCTCTAAGTGGAAGTTTCATCACTGTACTGAGTGAACAGTACAGACCTGAGGATCTAGGATGGAGACCCCATCTCCACCCATGTTCAGGAAGTCTTAGTTGCCAATTTCATAACCTTAGGAGTGACTGAGAAGGCAAGAGAAATATGAGTCAGAAGAAAAGTGGAACATATATTAGTTTTCCAGACCATGACTTAATTTGAGACTTAAATGAAGTAGAGGCAATAGAACATGAAATTAAGTGCTCAAATAATTTAACTGTAGAGAGTAAGTAAATCAGAATGGACCAATAAAAATACATCTGGAGAAGTTGGAGTTAACATGTGTAATCACATAATGAAATTCCCAAAAGAAAAAATTTAAATAAAAAAATTGAGTGGCTTTATTATCAGAAGACTAGAAAATGTTAAAATTACTTGCAAATATTTGACTTAGAAGCTATTTTATTCATTTACCAATACAATTTTATGAGACATTTAAGGCAGATGTTGGACAGGATAAATTAATCAAATGCTAATGCCAATTATACCAAGGTAGTGACAAGTATTACATGTTTCAAGGGATTTGCTGTCCTTTGAATTTACAGGTACACACTTTAGGAAAATATATAAAAAATTCCTCCCTTCATAATTCCTTTCAGTAATTTTCTTGTTTGTTAACTTATACTTCAAAATGGCAAGCAGATATGGGCTGAAGAGGAATCTCATACTTCTCTATTGTATTAGGAGCAAATTAAATCAAGCACCGAGCCAGATGAGCCCCTTTGTTGGGACCAAGGAAGACAGATGACTCATTATTTTTGCCTTTGCTAAGCTGCATCTTAAAATCTCTCCCACCCCATATCTTTTTTCATTGTTTGCCTGAAGATATCTTGGTTTTGTAGGTAGAAATTAAATATTTGTGCTTGTAACTTAACAGTTACATGGTTCTCTAGCTCAGAATAGTCCACTTAACCAAAAATGTGTACTAGTTACATATTCTTTTTTTTTTTTTTACATTCCAACACTTTAGCTTTATAGTTAAAAATCTTAGTTTTTAATTTAAATGTACAGTGAAAAATTCTGCAAGTATTTAGGAGATTGTAAAGAAAATAGTTAAAGGTGGTTGAATTCTAATTAATGTCATTGTTTTAAATCTTGAAACCCATTGCCTATTGATGGTTATGAAATCAATTTAGTGTTGTGACAAGAATAGTTTTAACAACAGAACACTTGAGTCTGTGGCACACAGTAGGGGTATACTGTTTTATAAAATTGTTATTCCCAGCTATATGTGTATGCTTGGGCAACTGTGTGAAGTTGACTTTTTTTTTTTTTTTTTTTTAAATCACAGATCAAAGGTAACATTTCTGAAAACTACTGCTATTTGGATATACAAATACCAAACTGTAGGATGGTTTTCTCTCTTAAATGATAATTTGCCAAAGAATTTGCTTTTCTTCCAAATTACAAATTGCAAGAGATGGCAGAGGAAACAAGATTGTATCACAGTGGTCAGAGTTTAGCTCACAACACCAGAGTTGTTCTATAACCAGTGATTAGATACAAAATAACAACACGCTTCCAAATCATTTTCATGAAGGACAGCTATTAACCGTGGGCTAGCAATATCCAAACTTGCTATGCAGGCTGCTTCATCTTAAACCAAGTTAAAAAAAAAAAAGTAACAGAAAACAAGTCTTCAAAAGAATGTTGTAGGATGAGATAGAAAGGGTGAGAATAATTTCCTGGTTCTTAACGCACTGGGCACTGGTTAGTAGCATTCTTCAATCAAGGCTCATAATAAGCTTCAACTTGTTTTTCTGTCCTCAAATTACCTACCCAGTTTTGCAGTGGAGTCCAAAGCAAACATTACTTTATATGGCACAAAACCAGACATCGCTACATTGCAGCATAAGACCTATGAAATGAAAGTATTAATTAAACATCACAAAAGTATGTTAGAGTAATATTGTAATGATTTCAGCATAACAACCTTCACAGACTGTTAAGTTGTAACTTTCTGTATGACACTTCAGCAACCTGGAAGTTCTACCCCTTGGCATCTGTAGTGCTTCTATAGCTTCATTTCACTGCCTTTAAAATAGAATTGAAATACACAAAAATACTCCAAGCTTTATTATGGTAGAATATAGCATATAGAAAGTAAACTGGCTTAAGTTTAGAGCCATCTGGTAAAGTTTAAGCAATAGTTTGATGACGCCATCATCAAGCATAGGCAGTTATGGTTTGCTTTATGCATTTGTGATGTACCTTCTAATTTAAATTAATCCAGTTTCAATCAGCAAATATTTATTGGCTCTAACTTAAGGGCTAAGCACTGTTATTTTGTTGTTGGATATCCATTTTCAAGCTGTTTATAGCCACGAAAAAGATAAGCAAGCACATATCTCAGAAATCAGGGCAGAATGAGCCTTGGAAGAGATTGTCAACAAAGGCACTTAGAAAAGTGCTTATTCCCACAAGACGCAGTAGCAGGGCTTTGCTAGATAACAGTGATGTCTATCTCAGAGGGACTGTTGTGAATATTAAATACAATAACTCACAGAAAGCAATCGAAGCACTTTCAATAAATGTTAGCTATTTTAATTTTCAGCTTTATAGCTGCTGCTATTTCTGTTTTTTTTTTTTTTTTTCTTCCTGCCAGGCTTATGTGGATAAGGATGATCACATTGTAGAGATCTGCACACACGTTATCTCGATTGCTTTGCATTCACAGGGTCAGAGAGCCTATCAAGTCAAACACATTGGTTTTGTATCAATATAGGAATGTTATCGGTAAGGCTGATACCCCAATGGAGGGGAAGTTCCTTCCCTCATTTTCCTAAGACTATTGTCATGCTTTCTTTTTACACTAGTAGAAGTTCACTGAAAACTCCCTAGGTTTTTTTTTTTTTTAAAACTTGTGATCTCAAAGTCTTGGTGAAAGTCCCACTTGTTCCAGACATAGCACCGTAGTTTATCAAAAGACTATCATTTAAATTGTGGTGATGTAAAATTCACTTTTCTCTTCATGGACAATGATCAGTGTCTTTATGTGTTTCATATGGCCTAAGCAGCAACCTGATTTTACTTTTCCAGGCTTCTAGGCCTTTGAAATTTTGTAATTTCATCATATCTGTAACACACAAAGCCTAGCCGTGTTGACTCTCAAATTCTCTGAACAATCCAACAAAGTCAGAATGTTATTTTGTTCATACCTCCACTTTTGTATTCCACTTGAATTCCATGCAAATGATAAATATGCTTAATAAATCCTTACATGAATCAACTCAAGAATCTCAAAGGATTTCTATTTCCCTGCTATTTATTGCAATGATATGAAAAGTGATGGTTTTCTTTTAATCAATGATGTTTGCTAATATTCAGAATATTTTGTGTGTGACCAGGGAAAAGTCATTTTTGTTCTGAATAAATAGAAAAAGTAAAGATTTTTCAGTAGGATTTTAAAGACATATAATTAGGTTTCTTTGGTGGGCAGCAATTCTTGTGGCTTACAGAGGAGAGTAACAGAACTGTAGCTGGAAGCTCTTGCAGATCCACCATCCCTGAGCTATGTGATTTTAGGTGACACTGTCTCTCAATACTTCAGTATTCTCATCTAGGCAATAAACAGTTGTAACAAACAAACCTCAAGACTATCTGTGAGCTCTCTACTTCTATAAACCTAATATATTATGGTTATAAATTTAAAGATTAACTGGAGGGCTGAAATTGATTAAACAGCCTATCCAAGAAAAAGACAAGTTAGAGAGCTTGAATTATTAATTTTCCAAGTACATGTTGAACATTATGTCCATGTCCCTGGGCTAGGTGCTGCGTGTCTCTGGTGTGGCAGGATTCCTAACATTCACAGGCCTTATACTCGCAATAGGGAGCACTGAGCACCCGAGGGAATGCCATCCTACACTAACAAGGACACTCCATGCTTAGGACATTAACTAGGCAGCTGAGCAACAATTCTCATGTTTTAAAACATCGATTCATGTTCTCTGACAATCTAAATTTACCTCAGAAAGAAAATCACTTTGCTGCATCGCTGAACATCACAATTTGTAGGCAAAAGCTTGTCAACTTCATAAATATGTGTCAATGCTGTACCAGTTTATAAAACAGCAGATTAGCCCGTCTCCTGTTTCGACCTCTTCTGAAGATAAATAAACCAGCTCCAACCCCTGGCTGATAACAATGATTTATAAAACAGGTGCAGGACTGAAAAGACAGATTGGAGAAAGGTGCTCATCAAACCCACACTGTCGGCTTTCACAGAAACCGCCTGGGAATAGATGGCTGGCTTCTGGGACTGCTGGGCTCTGCTAGGTAGCTTCTTAGTTTGATTAGTGATGCACCAGAACAACATTTTCTAATCCCAAAGCACCTTAGAAATCCATATCCTCACAGACTTCCCCTACTCATATTGCAAGGGGCTCACAGTGTCTTCATTCTGAGGCACCCAGACACCTAAATAGATTTTCTTGGCTTATGTTTAAATGTTCTAAGGTGTTTGGTGGGAGACAAAAAGGGGCTTACTAACACAACTGTTTTTGATGCAGTATAGCCATGCTGGCTTGCCTTAAAGCAAGTGAGATGGGTTTAGAAAACATGGAAGAATGGGGAAGAGGTTATGTGAAAACATGATTCTTTATGGTGATCCCAGTTTTAAAAAGGTGGGGCTGTGAATACATTGCTTGGTTGTTTTGTTTTTTGTTTTTGTTTTTGTTTTTGTTTTTGTTTTTTTTTCATTTTTTTGGTTTTCTTGTTGTTTCTTTGTTTTTTGGTTTTTGTTCTGGTTTTATAAAGAAAACTTACAGTTAGAAAGAAGAAAGGAGGAAGGGTGTAAAATAACCTTAATTTAATGACTCCAATAAATGAAGGATTTGTTCTGGAATGAAAATGGAGTACATTTGACACAGAACTTAATGACTGACTGAATGAGAGGAGCAGGAAAGTTAATCCCATATGCTAATCTGGATCTAGGAGCAGGGTGGTTTTGGTTTCTATACCTAAGAAAATTGAATTCAAATCTGTTTCTAAGTGAATTGTGACCAGAGCAACAAGTAAAGACATAGTTTTATCAGTTTCCTGTTGGTTTCATTTAGAGGCATTTGAAACCTTTGGGAGAGCTGCCAGAAGTGGTTCCATGACTTCCCAGTTGTGGCCTGGCAATTAGTAAAAGTATAGACCCAATAATCACTCATTAGTAAAGATGTGATATTACTAATCCAATTAGGAAAGGGAACACTGGGAAGAGACTCTAAGAATGAGGCCAACAAGCATAGGTTTTTCTTTTCTTTTTTTTTTTGGTTTTTCAAGACAGGGTTTCTCTGTATAGCCCTGGCTGTCCTGGAACTCACTTTGTAGACCAGGCTGGCCTCGAACTCAGAAATCCGCCTGCCTCTGCCTCCCAAGTGCTGGGATTAAAGGCGTGCGCCACCACCGCCCGGCACAAACATAGGTTTTAAGGTATGTTCAGATTAACTTCTTAGTCTTCCAATTCCTAACTAGGTGGGGTTTCCACCAGGACACGATTATAGCATTATAGCAGATGTGGATGATATATATATATATATATATATATATATATATATATATATATATATGTCTATACATATATATGTATATGCATGTAGATATATAGGTTTATATAGTCACCTGGCATATATAGATTTTTAAAATTGGGTGGGGTAATAGTTTTTAATGACTAGGTTTATATATAATGTGCCTGTTAATCATCCTGAAGCCTGCATATTCCCCAGTTTGTAATGTCATGGCAATATGAGGATCTTTCTTCTCTTTTTTTAGTGGGTATGTGTAATGTAACCAACAAGATTAAATAAATACATGTTTTGTTGCAGTCCAAACTATTGCAAAGAAGATTTAAGGAACTATGATATTTCTTCTTGAAATCCTCTCAGTATCCTCTCCCTTCCCTGTGCTCATTTTTCTATTAAATTTTATGTCGGATTTCCCACGTAAGTGTCTTCATTTTCTTTACTCTGCCCGTCTCAGACAGCAGTCTCTTCTCAAGAGTTATTACACTTGCCATCTTGAAGATAAAGTGTTGAGCATAATTAGTCTCATGGGTTAATTCAAATGCTCACATCAAACCACACGCATAATAATGTTTCTAGGTCCCCTAATCAGAGTCTTAATTAAGAGGGTGACAGCATATGTTACCTAAACAGAAAACAAGTTATGTGGCACATTTGTTTGAAGGGGTTGTAGTCTCTTAGAAATAATAGACTTAGAAAAGGTTAGGGTGCAGGAAGGAAGCTAAGAAGGACTCCTGTAGTTAATTCATTGATTAGGAGCAGATTTTGTCATTTATTGAACACTTGATATTTAGTACTGTGCTCAGAATGAGAATTCAGAGTTTAACTCAATCTATAATTTCTAATATATTTTATTTTGTGGAGTTGGGTGACTGATATTCAAAAGTTCTTATAAAATTTAAAAGAGTTATAAAGAGTTGCAATAATTGAACTCTAGCAGTTATAATCTAGTCTAGATCTTTGTTTTCATTTCTGTACATTTGTTCTATATAGTGAAAAAATTAAGACATTGCCAAGGGAAATTTTTAGAGGACTGGCTTCTCATTGCTAATGGTTCAGTTACTTATCCAGAGTCAACAGGCTTTATATTCTCATGTATAGATTTTCAGAAATAACTTTATTTTCTCCAAGCATTCATATATGTAAATATCTGGTATCACTGTTTGCTTAATAACATGATTTTTACTTCTGCGAAATGTTTTTAGTGCCTAGTTTTGTTCATATCCTTTGTTCTGTCCATGTAACAGTATATACACGCACAAGTTGCACCGTATTCAGTTGTGTAACTACACCACTGTGCATTAGGCTGGTTTTCTTCTGCCAGAAAGGCTTGTTGGATTACTAACTCCCATGAAATTTCAACAACACTTCACAAGGTTTTATCTTAATTGCACCAAATGCCACATTGGTGTAGACACAGGTCATAATGCTGGTCTCTAAATTTGGTCTTTACATTTTATGGGTGAGAGTATGGCTCTGTACCCCACTCTCAGGATTTGCCAGTTTGCCTGGATTTGTTTTGTCTACCCATTTACCCCATAGTTCTTAAAGATCCCTTTGTATCTTCTTTTGTGTGGACATGCTTTAGAGTTTAGTTTGGAACACTTTAAAGTATTCCATTCTAGTTTCATCTCTAACCACATGTGCTCACTTTGCTTTTAAAGCTTCTATTCCCTGTTTGTCAAACTACATGCTCACCAGAGTTCCCTCTCCTGCCATTTTGTGCGTTCATTCTTCTATTTATTTATCTGCTTGCTATTTATCATCTAATAAGTTTAACTAAGATTCTATTTGCTAGGTCTTACGGGAAGCTCAATTAGGAGTGTGTCATACTATTAAGACAAATAAAATGTTTCTTAGCTTTCATTAAACTTAGCAGACAACCCAGAGCCAACTACTACAGTGTACATAATCATGCTTTGTTAAGCTTCAGTTTCCTAGCTTAAAAAGTAAAGCACCAGGTATAGAGACATTTCCTGTACGCATTCACAGTGGCATTGTATTCATTCTCAAAGATGAAAGAAATTATGGCATTTTGTAGGAAAATAGACAAGCTAAAAACCATTATGTTAAGTGAAGTGAGATAGACTCGGAGATTCCAGCATTCTATGTCCTCTTGTATATAGAATCTAGATTAAAAAATACACGATGGTAGACTGGATTCTATTCATGCAGAAGAATGGATCAGAGGGAGAGGGGAAGGGGGCAGGAGAAAATACTGGGAGGGTGAGCGTGATAATGCTACATTGTATACATATATGAAAATATTACAATGAATCAATTATTATGCATAATTAATATATTTTATTATATAATGCACAATTAAAGACATTTTAAAGGAAGTGAAGTAGTACAATGTTTGACAATGTATGGCTTTAAAATATTTCTAGACGTTTTGAAGATTTTGTTTTTATTTTAAATTACATGCATATGAATGTCTGTGTGTGAGTTTTTGTATGTGGACGCAAGTAGTGGTAGAGGCCAGAAGAGAGTTTTCGATCCCCTGGAGTTGGCAGCTGTGGGATTCCCAGTGTGGGTGTTGGGGAAAAAAAAAGTAGATCTTCTGGAAGAGGAGCCCAGCCCTTAACTGCTGAGCCACCCGTTCAGTCCCCCAATTTCGTTCTCATTGTAATTGAACTAGAATTTCCTGAGGATCATGTTTTCCTCAAGAGAAATGCATAACACAGTAAATTGTAGTTTTGTTATTACAAAGGAGAATATCCTTTTACCTATTCATTTTCAACTTCCACATAACCTTAGTTATTGGGAGAGCAGATAAATGTCTCGTCCAATTACTAAGGAATCAATGACATAGTTCATATTACCAGGCACAAGTTCAGCCGTGGATGGTCATGAGGGTGAGTCCTCATCTATCACTAAAAAGAGAACAGGCTGAGACCGTCGGATCTTGAGCTTGCTTAGGCATCTAACTCCATAGAAGTCAGGGCGAGAAGCCAGGTCCATAAAGGGAAAAATACCACCTTTATGGGAATAGTAAAATAGAATGACTCCTTGGAGCCCTGCTCCATTTCAAAATAAATACAGAAAATTTGTGCAGACTTACTTGTGTGCCTGTGTTCTACCCACTGCTGCTAACCTGTATCAAATTCTTTAAAAAATATTTTTAATATGGTAAATATTTAATTGGAAAATTAACATTTATATTTGAAAAACAATGTAGAATGATGTATAGGAAGATTTTGAAAATGAAAATGAGAGCAGTATGACATTCAATAGCTCAGTTGGCTAACATGTTATTAATATCACCACTCCTAGTTTCATGGGGTTAGTTACTTTACTGCTTTTCCTAAGAAAAGGAAAATAACCCAAAAATGACCAGTTAAGTTTCAATACTGTGTATATTTCTCTGGGCAAGATGACCTATGAAAGTAAAGACAATGTTGCATCAATTTACCAATACAGTTATGAGAACAAAAATAAAATGCTTAAAAATTTTAAAATTATATTTAAAAATTATAATTATAGAGTTGAGCAGATGACTCAGAGGGTAGAGGCACTTCCTCCAGGCACAACGACCTGAGTTCATTCTTTAGGACATACATTGTGAAAGGACAGAACTCACAGATTATCTCCTGATTTTACAGGTATGCTATGGCAGGTGTGTGTGTGTGTGTGTGTGTGTGTGTGTGTGTGTGTGCACGCGCACGCGCATGTGCACAAACATACTCTAAATAAATGGGCAATAATACATTATAAAAATTAAAATGTATGAGACTTATTTTTCTCTGTTGTAAGTTGGAAATATTAAGAGTAATATTAACACAAATTTAACAGTTTTGTTTATAGAAAAAACCAAAATAATGGCTTTTGAGTCTTTGCTTCATGCCTGGATCTGATTGATGCTCAATTCTTATTTGATATTATTATAATAGGTCGTCTTTAAAGTCAAGTGAATCTGAATATTTTCAAGTCCTAGGGAAGAGAAACAGAAACAGATACAGCTGCACTGGTTTTTGTAAAGTATAGATGTACTGCAAGCATGTTTGGAGGAATTATTTCTATGATTAATATCTTCTGTACCATGCTCCAGGGAGATTCTGAGCATATCAGAGAATTTCTACACTTTATTTTAAGACATATTTCATAGATTTGATCAAAGTTAAGAAAATATTGCTAGATGTATTACCCTAGCAGGTGCTTTTAAATACTAGCATGAAATGTGATTTCCTTGAAACCAAGCTTCATCTACATTCGATCTCTTTGGCAAAAAACTCGGCCTTCCTTTTCTTTAAAAACTTTTAGATTGGACTTATTCATTTTATTTTATGTGTGAATGTTTCGTTTGCCTGTATGTATGTGCTTTGTGTGTGTGCTTGGCGTGTGCAGAAGTCAGATTGCCTGGAACTGGACTTACAGATTATTGTGAATCACCATGCAGGTGATGAGAATTGAACCCAGGTCCTCAAGCCATTTCTTCAGCTACCACTGAATTTTCTTACCAGAGTAAATGACAGGAATGAGTTAGTTTTCAGGAATGGCAGAGACTGGCCTTGCTTAGGGGTTCTCATGGGTTTTGTTGTAAAAATATAAAGCAGAATTCTGAAAATGAAGCCCATTCTCTCAGTTCTCCTTCCTTTTTCCCTCTGTCCCTCCCTTCTACCCTTCTTCCCTCCCTTCTTCCTTTTCTTCCTCCTTCTATTCTTCATTCTCTCCCTCCATCCCTCCCTCTCTCCCTCCCTCCTTCCCTCCTTCAGTTTCTCCCTTTCTCCCTTCCTTCCTTCCTTGTGTTTTCTTTCTTTCTTTCTTTCTTTCTTTCTTTCTTTCTTTCTTTCTTTCTTTCTTTCTTTCTTTCTTTCTTTCTTTCTGTCTTTCCTTTCC
>NC_034610.1:11579798-11583013 GCF_900095145.1 Mus pahari
GGCTGGCCTCGAACTCAGAAATCCACCTGCCTCTGCTTCCCAAGTGCTGGGATTAAAGGCATGTGCCACCATGCCCGGCTTTTCCTTGTATTTTCTTTCTTTCTTTTTTTCTTTTTTTTAATTATTTTATTAGATATTTTCTTCATTTACATTTCAAATGCTATCCCAAAAGTCCTCTATACCCTTCACCCCCCTGCTCCCCTACCCACTCACTACCACTTCTTGGCCCTGGCATTCCCCTGTACTGGGGCATATAAAGTTTGCAAGAACATTCCTTGTATTTTCAATTGACATAACTGTGCATAGGTTGCAGTATATTGGAAAATTTGAGCCACTGCAAACATTGTGGAACAATCAGATCCAGATAATGAGCACATCCCCACCTCAAGTATATGCCATTTGCTTGTAGAGAGACCACTGAAATCCTCTCTTTCGCTCTTTTGAAATGCACGTGTTTCTTGATTTGACTCCTTTGTCTGAGTTCCAGTGTTATCCAGTGGCCTTCTTTCCCTCCCTACACTATTCCCAGTTTTCTGCCTTCTGTGTTGTTTTTCTCACTTTTTCTCCTTCTGCAGGGAAGAGGATGTTTGAATCCTCCCTCCAGAGACCTTCCATCACAAATGGCCAGATGGGTATCATGTATAATGCATGAGAGGCTGCATGAGCTGCAGATGACTCAGAAGCAAAACCTCTGAGGCTGGGCTCAGGAGGCATTCTCTAATAGTAATTAGAGAACCAAGCAGCAAGCAGCATCTTTCTACAGCCCTAGTCATTTCATTGGTCTAATAGTGTTGGACAGTAATATAGTGCAGTAATGTAGCCTTCCCGACACAATTATTGTGCAAATGCACCTTTTCATTACTAACGGCTTCATTTTCTTCAGATTCCTGCTTCGGTTTGATGGAAATCTGAGGACACCTTTCTAATTGCAGCTGCATCTCTGAGGATTCGGGAAGAGACAAAATAATGTGAAGTGTAATTTGAAAGTTAATTTTTCAGTGCACGAGAAGCCATCCGGATAGAGGCAGGACAGGGACTTTGGTATAGTCTTTTGTGTCGTGGCAGCAGCTTTTGAGAGATGGCCTCTTTAGTCTTTTTCTTTTCTTTTGGCCCAGAAATAATATTTGAAATTAGAGTTTGTGGACTTTTTTTCATTTAAAAAACGTGCATTTAAAATTTATCATCAGAGGTTTTTTTTTTTTTTTTTTTTTTATAAGGGAAGTAAATGTAGAAATAATTACTGAGTACTGGCTATGCAGAAAAAAGCCCTTTATAAACTCAAAAGCAACAAAACACAGCAATCTTTCAGATGAGTCATACCACACTTCATTTTTTATGTCTTCAAGGACAGGCCAACAGTTCTTTGGAAACCTTGCAAGGCGAAGCATGCTTCATGTGAAGACCCGGGTCTAGAAATTTGTTTAGATGAGCAGAGGTAAGCAAGGCACTCAAGGCGCTCATTAAATGTTTTCTATGTGAAGGTGTAAACATAATTACTTGATAAAAATTTGGGTCCAAAACATTTGACATAATTACAGAAATATTTTATAAAAGACAGAACGTTGAATATTAAAGAATCAGTTTCTTTGAACTGGAAATTCAGATGTCACAACATTGCAGAGTTCTTAATTTAATCTCATGTTGGTCCTAGTGGGGGAAGCCAGTGGTTCTTTTTATTTCACAAAGAATGAAGTGAGGACACAAACCAGTGGGAGACAATAGACTGCCTGTTAATTATCCTAGTAACTCTGGTTCTCTATGCCAGTCTGGTACTTTACTGTGTACTTCTCATTTAAATGCCTACATCAAAACCAACTGTCACATGTAATAGAACATTGGACTGCAGTGGTTGCACATCTGTAATCCTCAGACTCTCAAGTTCAAGAGGTTGAGAGTTCAAGATCAGCCTGCATCATATAGTGAGACCCTGGCACAAACAAACAAAACAAAGCTCAATCCTAACAAAAGGTGATAAAAGAGAACACAGGAGAACATTTTATTTAGTTGCATGGAAAAAAATCAATTTAAGGTAAGAAAAAGGCTTTTAAAGTATAAAGCATAAGAAGATAGCTGGTCATATTTTCATCACAATTAATAATCTGTTTAGTTAAGGACATCACACAAAAAAGTACTTAGCAGATACCACAGTAGCAGAAGAAGGGGGGATATAAAAACCAGACGGAAAATTCAGTAGAAATAGCAATGCATACAAAGGAGTTAAAAAGTTTACAGAGAGGTACCCACATCCATTTATTTCAAATGCTGGAAATGCAAACCATAAGACTGTCAATATCTTCCTGGAATAAGTGGATGACTAAGTACTGCCAGCTGTGGACAGTGTTACTGATGTTAAGAGATCGAGTATGTTACTGGTAGGAAATAAAACATAAGTCATTCAGAAGGGCTACCAGGAAGATTCACTCAAAACACCCTCACTGTATTCATCTATATTTTCTTCATCTTTATTTGTAGGAGCATTTTATCTATATATGTATGTGCAAACCATGCATGCCTGATGTCTGTGAAAGTCAGAAGAGGGAGTCTCGTCCCTGGAACTGGAGTTATGGATGTCTGGGTACCCTAGTGCCGGGGCTGAAGCCAAGTCCTCTGCAGGAACAAGTGTTCTTAACTGGTGAGCCATGTCTCCAGTTTTCTACTTCTACTTATTAAGGGAAGTTCTTTTCCTAATGAACAATCCAAAGAGAGTCCCATACAGAGAGCTCTGTTATGAGACAATGCTAACATGCTCATGGCTGCAGTAATTGGGTGACATGAGTTGAACCAACCACAATCAGTGGAGGAGAGAATATGATGGATGGATGAATATGATACATTCACATACTAGAAGAGTTATGCCCATGTGGAAAATACAGACAGATTTTTAAAATGTAAGCAAGTAAGTAAATAAGTAATTAAGAGAAAATAAGAATCTGAGTATTGTATTTAAAACTATAACCTAAATACAAATACATTATATCTATATATGTCTAGATATGCTATTTGAATTAATTTATTCAACAAATTTTATATTCAGATTTTATGAAACAAAGATCAGAATGGGATATTTGTCTAGGAAGTGAGTAGAGAAGACAGGGAGGCACAGTAATAAAAGGGACCATGTACGAAAACTTCTTCTCCTCCTCCTTCTTCTTCTTCTTCTTCTTCTTCTTCTTCTTCTTCTTCTTCTTCTTCTTCTTCTTCTTCTTCTTCTTCTT
>NC_034610.1:11583388-11585108 GCF_900095145.1 Mus pahari
TTCTTCTTCTTCTTCTTCTTCTTCTTCTTCTTCTTCTTCTTCTTCTTCTTCTTCTTCTTCTTCTTCTTCTTCTTCTTCTTCTTTTCTTCTCCTTCTCCCTCTCCCTCCTCTTCTTCCTCCTTTTCCTCTTCTTCCTCCTCTCCTTCTTCTTAAATTTTTTTTTTTACAGTCCAGTCATTATCCTCCTCCTAGTCTGCCTTCCAACTGTTCCTCATCTCATTCCTCCTCCTCTGTCTCCGAAGGATGTGTCCACTCTGTACCCCCACAACCAAACCTCCCCACTCCCTGAGGCCTCAAGTCTCTCGTGGGCTAGGTGGATCTTCTCTCACTGACACCAGATCAGGCAGTCCTCTGCTGTATATGTTTTGGGGGCTTCATATCAGCTGGTGTATGCTGCCTGGTTGGTGGCTCAGTGTCTGAGAGATCTCAGGGTTCCAGGGTAGTTGAGACTGCTGGTCTTCCCATGGGGCCGCTCTCCTCCTCGACTTCTTCCAACCTCTCCCTAATTCAACCACAGGAGTCCCTGGCTTACAGCTCAGTGTTAATAATTTGCCATGAACCATGGAGACTAATGAACCTAATGTTATGCTCCTGAGAGCCAAGGGAAGAAGACGTCTCATAAAGGTGACCCTAAAGAGCCCAAGAGCCTTTTAGATAATGCAGCAAATGTTCATAAATATGTTTAAGTGACATTTTTCTATGTTCTAAGTATTTGACATTAGAATCCTACATGTGAATCTAGGAAACAGCAGCAATGATGAAAACCTGAGCTAACCAAGTATTCTACTTTATGATAATGTTTCTAAAACATGCATTCTTAGGCAAAGCTTGCTTATAAAATGTTGAGCTTACATCTCTGAGGCTTCCTCGCCCTGTGATTTACTGCTGTGCCATCATTTATGGAGTGGCCATTTTTCAATTGATGCACCTCTGCTGCTTCTCAAATACTTTCTTGCTTTCATTTGCAGTATGTACCATGCCAGAAGCCATTGCCTTTTTAATATCCTGTCATCATTATTAATATTATTTTTAGCCATGGTGGAATGGAACCATTTCTAACTTGCTTTCTATTCAGCAGAACTGAGCCCCAACAAGTAACGGACTCAGTCTGTGTTGGATGGGCTCCTGAGCCACACACGGAGGGTAGCTGCATAGGCCCTCCACTCAGAAGGGACATGAACAGCTTTCATCTGTGGTCACCATGAGGAAACTGAATGAATTTTAAGACAAGGTTCTACTACTTTCATTTTACATTACAACCACAACTTATTTTGTTATCTAGTACACACAGACCCATGTTCAACTGATTCACTGATACGGGATGTCTTATAGACACTAGCATCTTAGAGTTAAAAGAAATAGTCCTTAATTTGTTTTATTAGGCACTGTAAGAGAATTATGGGGCATTTTATACATGTACATAATGTACATGCTTACCTACAATTAAACTTTCTTGTCCCATCCTCAGTGGTTTAATTCAAGTTGCTTATATGAACATGGGTAAAAGGTTATATAAGAACAAGGGCATTTACCAGTGACCACCACTGAAGAAAGTATCTTCCATCCCCATCAGCAGCTATTATTAACTGTCAGTAGCACCTCAGCACGATGATACCCAAAATTTGGACTCTTCAGAAGTTTGTTCCTGCCCTTGGGTCTGTACAACTCCTCTTTTCTTCTCCCCTTCCCTCCCCTCCCCTCCCCTCCCCTCCCCTCCCCT
>NC_034610.1:11585278-11588905 GCF_900095145.1 Mus pahari
CCTCCCTCCCTCCCTCCCTCCCTCCCTCCCTTCCTTCCTTCTTAAAAAATTTAGATTTACTTTTATTTTAGTTCATGTGTATAGGTGTTTTGCCTATGTGTATGCCTATATAGCACATGCATGTAGGTAGTGCCCACTGGGATTTTTGATAAATAACCCATAGCTTCTGAGATAGGCTATATTCACCTCCATAGGCAACTTCCATTAAAATTTTTTATTTTAAAATTTTTTTATAGAGTGGTAAGTTTCAACATGGCTTCCTCATACACCCTTAAGTTTGGTGAACATTCTTTTTGTGTCCTATCGTTGTAACACTTAAACTCTCAAGTATTGTCTCCATCTATATTCATAGCCCAAGAAAGTTGAATGCTGCCTATTCTCATGTTCCTTGTATGCTAATCATAATTTTGAATTTGTAAGTTTGTGTGTTTAACTTGGAATGTCTATAGAGACTTAGAAACTAGGAAACGAAACGAAACTAGGAAGGGTTCAGTGGTGGGGAAGTGGGAGAGAGCTCTTAAGAAAATAGAGTAGAACATAGGCAAATTTTCTAGCTTTGAGACAGATTGTCCCTGTACAGCCCAAGCCAGCTTCAAACTTCAAATTCTCCTGTCCTGGCTCTCAACAGCTGGGGATTACAGACACGTGGTTCTACCATGTCTATCTCAATTTCTCTATATTTTTTTCAATAAGGGATGATTTAAACAGCAAAGAAATTTGAATCTAATTTGACTATCTTATTGGTTTATGTCACTGATCTTTTTATTTTGCTTTATTTTTATTCATGCTTTTAAAATTTTTCTTCTTCTATGCTCATATACATTATTTTTCTAGGCCTTTCTTTATTTGCAAAGTCCACTTTAATATCACAGACTGAAGGTTTTTTTTTTAGGTCTTAGCAGGGAATGTCAAACCCTTAGTTCTAGCATTCTCACTCGTGTCTTGTTAAGCATTCTTGTTAAATTAGAATTTGCTCAGGGATAACAGGATGTCACAGGTTTTTTTTTTTTTTTTTTTTTTTTTTTTTTTTCTTTCATTACATTTCAAATCAAATGCTATCTGGAAAGTTCCCTATACCCTTCCCGCACCCTGCTCCCTTACCCACCCACTCCCACTTTTTTTTTTTTTTTTTTTTTTTTTAGCTTGGTTTCAGTGTTGACTTTCACAACTTAAAGATCTCCCCAAGATGGGATGTAGCACTCCAGTCAGGTAAAGGTATTACAACTCCTCTTCAATAAATAAAGACCATCAGAAACAATTAGTAAATTAACCTCAAGAAAAGTATTATCTAAGCCATTCAAAAAAAGGTTAATCCAGATAGTACCATGGTACAAAGTAGAAAAACAGCAAACATTAGAAGAATGAGTTCATAATGTCTGGTTTATAGTAAATTATCTAAAGAGGATTAGCATTCTAAGATTTCTTTCTCATTGTTTCTGAAAGCAAAATGTTTGTATCTTTACTACATTAAGAATAGATGTATGTAGACTTCTACAGTTTTATCTTATGAAAACGGACGGCAGTATGGTGGTTACCAGCGTCATTAGTAGTTTCGAGTGAGACAAAACTGGGAATAACTTTCATTAAACTCCATCCTCTTTGGGCACTCTTTTTCATATTATAGAATGCTTTCTAGTCCCAGATTCTCAGCTTAACTGTAATATTTTGGAATGCTGCAGGGCCCATCCTAGCTATCTATGTCTATAAGGCAAGGTTGTGGTGCTCGTTCATCAAAGTGGAGCAGCAGTAATGGTTGTTACTTTGTTCCCATCTTTCAGAGATCACTGCTCTTCATATGGTTTGTCCAATTTTCTGGTTGCTTCATCAACAATTACTACTTTCATATCAGACAGAATTAAAAGTTACCTTCCTAGCCTTCTAAACCTGTTATTGCATAAATGCTTGCAACATTGTAGTCAGCAAGTCAAGTATGATATTTCTTAAAAACTACAGAGAGCACATCATCACGGAACAGAATTTTGGTTAGGTAGACTCAAGCTAAGAACCAAGAGCATCTTTTTAGATAAAACTGAACTTACTTCTATTTTGTATTTTGTAAAGAACCACTTGTGCAACCCTTTAAATTTTTCTCTATGTTAAGGTATTGATAATTAAATTAAAGGGCTTTTAAAAAAGTATTTTAGATTTTTGTTGTCATTACAAAATATGTGACAGGGCCCCTCTTTTCAGAGCAGACAGATCCTCTTTAGAGCAGGCAGCTCTTTTGTTTTTGGGTAGACAGCATGTCATATTTACAACTTTGAAGAATGCAGCAAACGGAAGGTGTTCACCTGTGTAGGGTAAGGAATAGATTCAGAGGGAACAAGCGAGAAAGCACAAGACTCAACCTAAAGACTGAATTTAACTATGTACTACTTCCAAATAATCCACTGAGATAAGAACTCAAATATTAATTATTCATGAATGTTCATCTCTCATGTTTATGACCTAGTTGATCCTCAGTACTGCTACTGGATGAGGATGAAGGCTCCAACCTGTCAGTCATTTGGGAAAAGTGTGCAGAGTTGCACATACATACCACGCGAGAGATTTCAAAATCTAAAGAAGAAAATATACCTCACAGTAAGAGTCTCTTCTAAAGTTTTAAAAATGTCAACTAAGAAAAAGAAAATAAAATAACACAAACAAAAAAAAATCAAAAAATAGAGAAAAGAAAAGAAAAGAAGAGAAAAGGAAAGAAAAGAAAAGAAGCGAAGAGAAAAAGAAAAGAAACCAGATATATACTGGGGGGAAAATCAAGTTGATATTTTAAAACAGATAAACTAACCATTAAATAATTGCATAATAAAAAGAGTGAAATGTCTGTACATATGAAGGATATTGTGCTCATAAATACCTGAGAAAAAACAGCAGATATATCGTGAAATTAATTGGAAACATGATCATAGTATAAATATATTGTAAGCAATCCCCTAAAGTGAGGAATAGAGAAGCAGAAAAGTCATTTATTAATTTAGTATCTGGAAGTATTTTATAATGGAGAAAATATATAGATATTTAGCTCCAATAATCATCTTTGATCTAAGCCATGGAAAGAATATCAAGCAAATTCCTATGTTGAACTGAAATCTTGAATAGATATTGTGAATGTTATTACATAAATAATTCATACTTCCTTATACATAGCGAGTTTTTCTTGATCTGTGTACATATCAAAAAAGACCATTTAGAGGCTATAGAAAGCAAAATCTCGAATTGGCTTTAAGCTTAGAATGATCAATAAAGGCTACAGGTATTTGCAATTTGTAATGATTTTAACTCACAAATTTTTATTAAAAGGAAGCATAGTTTTTATATTTATGATATGAGAGCATATGGCACTTGTAGAACCTTATTAAATAAGATCCAAATTGACGTCCATCTACTGGGTGGAAATTAGAAACAAAAACGACTGCCCAAAATGTGCATAAGAGTGTATTAATTTAGTTTTGCTAATTTATTTTTAGCAGCAGTAGTAAGATAAATAATTTCAAGAGAATAATAAGTGAATTTAAATCACTAACCAATAACTGTGACAGGTACCTTTAGATGACTGTTAATAATGACCTTTGCTCTCAAGTCTAAGTGGATCAAAGACCTCCACATAAAACCAGAGACACTGAAATT
>NC_034610.1:11590145-11593812 GCF_900095145.1 Mus pahari
GCAGAAGATGGCCTAATAGGCCATCATTAGGAAGAGAGGCCCCTTGGTCTTGTAAAATTTATATGACCCAGCACAGGGGAACGCCTGGGCCAAGTAGTGGGAGTGGGTGGGTAGGGGAGCAGGGGTGGGGGTGGGGTATAGGGAACTTTCGGGATAGCATTTGAAATGTAAATAAAGAAAATAATAATAAATGAAAAAAACTAACGACCTTTGTTGTACATTCCTGGTATTGTCTTGAGTCCATAGGATAGTCAGTATGGTCAAAATGCTGCCCCAAATCTATGCTTTCATTGTTGTTAAGCTTCTTACCACTGAATATTAGCCTTGATGGGTTCTTTCCATGAGACATGTCATAAGAGTCAGCTTGGAGCCCATTCAGGGAACCTCTAGATGCTCTTATGTGTCCTGTGATTTGACTGGAGGTCATGTTCAAGCATAAATTCTGACAAATGAATTTAGAGTGCATCCAGAAACACCGGTCTTAATACTTACACATTCAGTGTTGCCGAAGTCCTCTGTCATTCCCAGCATCCCCCTTGGGGGCAGTGGGTGACACAAGGACAGACTCCAGGAGCAGGTGAGAACGCAGAAACAAGCTCATTCATTAACTCTTGGGGAGTGCCCTTTTTACTTTCCACTTGAGTCCAGTTTGTCCCAAACCATCATGGCCTCCAAACCACAGTTCCTGATTGGCTGTCTTTGTCTGCATCACCAAACTGTAGGCTCTCAGGCAGGCTTCCGTTTGGCCCTCATGCAGAAGATTGCCTCCAGAGCCGCGCAGGAATAAATATTGTATTAAAGGGCTTTTTATGATATAAGTTCTTAATACAGCAGATTCTTCTACAGTTGTTTGGTAATATGAACAAATGATATAGGTTGGAGATTATTGCTTAGGGAGACATCTATGCCTACAAATGCTGACATAAGATGATCATAGGTGTGTCTACCCTTGGAAACCAGTTTGGCAGTGAAAGCACAATATGATGCAAATCTTAGGACTCACTCATTGCTGGATCTTATCCCTTATTGAGTATTTCTCCAATCCATAAGCAGAAATGAGGATTGAATCAATAATTGCTTCAATGAGATAGCATTCACTCTCAATTGCTCTTCTGTAAGAGGAAGGTGAGGACTCCTGTGAAGTTGTACTATGTCTTCATGGAAGGATATTTTGTGAAAGTTAGTAGATTCACCGAAGGTATGAACCCAAGTATAAAGTATTATATCTCCTCAAGAGAAATATCGCATATTTGTTTGCATTGATTGTACTAATTATTTGTTTGTTCTAATTGGCTTACTTCAGAGTACAAAGACAAAGTACACCACTAATGGCAAACTTTTAACAGATTTCCAGAAGAGTAGTGAGCTCTCAGGGATGAGGAAACCGAATCCTCCTCTGTTGCTCTGATGACCACATTGGTCTAATTTAATTATCATTAACCTGATTCAGTATCGGGTATGCTTATGTCTCAAAATATTCTTGCTTTTTCTTTCTGCTGGACAATTATTACCATAGGCATTGATTGGGGTTTGTTTGGTTGAAATCATAGGCTGGAATTTGGAATCTCATTTGGTAAATTCAATCACCTAAAGAAAAGGGCTGAAGAGTGAGCAGACTTTCATATGCAGGTTGGGACTTGGCACATATTTAACTTTTTACAAATGCAAAAATACAGCTGTCTACCTTCATTGCTCATGTAGTAAGAGATGGAAAATTAAAACTTAAAGTTCATGGATATTTGGGACTTAATGTTTTATAAGGCTGCTTGATCCATGAGACCATATTTTTCTGTTTGGGTTTGAATCCTGACTCTGTGAGTGAGGTGTGCCCTCACTCATAGTATTTTATTTTCTTTAAAACAAGTTAGATCAAACTATTGAGAGCTGTGAACATCAAAGGAGTTAATGGATAAGGGCATTTAGAAAAATGTTCACCATTAGCATTTATTAGTTATTGTTGATGCTGTTATTGTCCTTAGCTAAGTTTAGGAAATGAATTTTTAACTTTTCTCATAAACAACCTAACAGCTGATGATTTTTCACAATGTAAAGTTTATAAAAGAAAATCTATGTTTAGTGTATATTAATAATACTTCAAAAATGCTATCATATCTCTATCTATCTGTCTATCTGTCTATCTATCTATCTATCTATCTATCTATCTATCTATCTATCTATCTTCATACATGTATGTCATTACCTAAATATTTCTCTTCTTAGGAAGATTTTGAAAGTCAGAAAGAAGAATATTTTCCTAATATATTTCAATGCACATCATATAGTATTTTCTTGTAGTAAGTTCTCAGGTCTGACATTGAACAGAAATAAATTCAATTGAAATGAAATTGTTTTCACTCCTTTTTTCTGCTGAGCAGGCAGTGGTACTATTATGTAGAAGACAGGAAACTGCAAATCCAAAGTGTGGCTATAAGCTTTTTGAGTACTAGCTCCATCACTGAGTCCTCTTGTCGTCAATCACTCTGAGATCCTGTCCCCTCGTTTCTGCAGTGTCCATCCAATACTTGACAGAGTTAGGATAATAGTTAAATTTATGTTATTGCGTGTGAGGCTAACCATACTTTAGATATAATTTTTATCTTTTACCTGTTGCTACTACCCTTTCTTTGAGTTCCAACTTCAAGAAGATATTGAAAACTGTCATAAAAGTATAAATATTCTTCAAATATTGCCCAGGCCAAGTGACTCTGCAGCCAAAATTCTTACGTGTGCTTGACCTGTAGCTCATTACTTCCTGGACAAGGAGATCCACAGTTTCTCAATTATGTATACCTTCCTATAACTAATTTAGTTGTCTTCTTTGAAAATAATAGGCCTAAAAGGATATGCTCAATAATCTTGCCTCAGTACTTTACAGGGATCCTTTTTTATTTCTACTACATTCTTTATTCAGCTTGGGACAGACAAATCTCATTTCATTTAAGCATATGTACTACATATAGAATGAAAGATACATTCTAAATGGCATATGTTCTATTTCCCCATATACTAGATCTATCCAGTTACAAATGCCACTCAGAAAAGCAGCCACTTTCTCTGGAAAGAAAATTTTCCTTTTTCCATGATGTACTTTTTTAGTGTACATTATTATTAATAATAATAATAATAATAATAATAATAATTTATCTCAGTTGTAATTCAGTAGATTCTTTCCTACTCTGAAAAGATCAAATGTTATATCATGCACTTTGAAAATACTAGCATCTCTAGCAAAGAAAACCCAAGTATCATGAATGGATTACCTCTTTTTGAGTTTTTGGCCAATGAGATTATATAGTACCCCCTCCCCTGCATTACAAACTGGTGCTAGCACTTCTGTCTATACTATAGAACTTAATAGGAAGGCCCTATGGCTCAAGATAACACAGACTTGAGTAGAAGAATATGGAGCTACCAATCTGGTACTCACCTGGAAGGTTCATTCCCAGTGGATAGCATTTATGATCCAGGGAGCCAAAGTGAGCCTTGGTCTTACTCAGCTATAAGCTCTGTAAGATACAGCAGTGACTGGCCTGATAAGATAGGATTACTGGTACAAAAGTGGCATACATGTTATATAAGTGTATTAGTCAGAGTTCTCTAGAGTCACAGAACTTGCAGATAGTCTCTATATAGTAAAGGAATTTATTGATGACTTACAGTCTGCAGT
>NC_034610.1:11593823-11614847 GCF_900095145.1 Mus pahari
CCCTGTCTTAATCTTCTGGATTCAATCACCACTGTGTCTCAAGATCTCCATACCAAGATCCAGATCAGAAACTTCTATCTCCCAGTCTCCAGATTAGGTCCACTGGTGAGCCTTCCAATTCTGGATTGTAGTTCATTTCAAATATAGTCAAGTTGACAACCAGGAATAGCCACTACAATAAGTAACCAACTAGTTTCTGGGACAAAGTCCTGCTTTGTGAGATGAAATTCATGCCACGCACTATTACAGGAGCCAAGAACCTTTATTGATAGGTTTGATAGATCATAGGCTATAACAACAATAACAATAATACTATTATACTGCTAAACTGATGTAGTATTAAACAACTTAATGAGTTGTACCCATCTCTGAACCTTCATCAGAAAAGCCTCTCCTTACAGTGTATGGCAATTAACACAGACCTTCAACTGGCCAACTTGTAGAGAACAAGAGACCACTGAGTGATCTGTTCTAAATGGGACATTTATATCACTCCTCTTGTCCCAAGGTTCAGGGATTTTTGAAGAAGAGGAGACAGAAAGATGGTTATAGCCAGAGGCAGTTGATAGCATCACAGAAAAATGTATTTTCTAGACAAAGCAGGACAACTGCACATATAAACTCACAGTGATTGTGAAAACGTGCATAAGACCTGTGTGAGCTCCAGTGGGATTAAAAACCCAGTATAGAAAGGGAAGAACACAATATACCACAGCTAAGTAAGGGGTAATTGGCACTTGATGGCCAATAGAAGAAGAATCAGTTTCCTTTAATGATCTAAGCCCCTTGTAGGTTGACCACACACCAACACAGATTGGACCTGACAGGAAAATAAGAAAGTAAAAGTAACCTCAGAGTTGGCTGAAAGGTAAAGAGGATGGTGAGGGGAGAAGCTGGGGTTCACATGTATAAAATTCTCAAAGACATAATAAAAATGTTACAAAAAAATGATAGAACTAGCATTTAAGGAAAAAACTCAGAAATGCTAGACTTATTCAGTGAAAGTTGGAACAAGAGACAACACTTTGCTTTTCTTATATGTTGTAATTTTTTGTTTTGAATTTAGAACACAGTTCTTTTTCATAATTCATTTTAAAAATTGATTCACTTAATTGTTACTATCTTGACATTACCTGATAAATTTTGTGTCCATATGTTTTAAACTACTGTCAGCTTGACTGCAGACAGGTCTGGAAGTTTCAAGGGCAGACAGAGGAGCTTGCCAAGAATAGTCACTTAGGCAACAGACATAATGAATTTCTAACAGCAGTAGTCTTGACAAAGAAAGAATGCCTACTCCTTCTTGAATACCTCAAGAGGCTATCTGCAACTCCTAGATGTTTGCCCACTGAACTCTTGGCCATCAGAAAGCTTGTGCTGTAGGCCAGTAACCTTCCCCTGGGAGTTCAGGGGAAAATTTATTCTGAATCTTCCTTTGATTAACAAGCAATTCAGCTAATAGCTCTCCAATAAGAATCATGCTAATTAGGGTGGGGGGATGGAATCCTATCATAGATGTAAGCAATGTAAATGTCATATCCTGATCAGTCCTTAGAAGTTAAATAATTTATTTGGCATTGTACAAATGAAGCAATAAGTTAAGTTTGTATATGTTAGGGTCACCATTAAGTGTATCTTTTCACTTAGATTGTTAATATGAGACTTTTTAAAAGTTAATAAAAATTTAATTGACAGTTTAGATAGTGTGTGTTGTGTGTGTGTGTGTGTGTGTGTGTGTATACATGTGTGCCATGCCAAGTATGCAGAGGTCAAAGGATATCCCTCAGAAGTCAGTTCTACCATGAGGGTGCTGGTAATGAAGCTAAGATTGTTAACCTTAGAGGCACTAGCCAGTAATCACTGAGCCATATAGCCAGAACTGAACTGATAAACTCTTTTATCCTTTTTTTGTTCTGTTTAAGCAATTTATTTGAAATTGACAGATGACATATTTTCCCCAGATTTCACCAGCATTCACTTTGAAGCTCTAAGGATTACTCTCTGTGAGCTTGAATACTGAAAATAGATCTTTAGGATGGGATATGCTCTATCAAGAAAGCATTAACCATTTCTCTTCTTTCAAGTAATATGTTAGAGAAAATATCATTGAATAAATTCTGTAGTTACTCTTAAGTTATTCATACATGAATTTTTATATGGCTTTTGGAAAATGGTCATACACATTTCTTTTCACCATGGCAACTCATGTGGGAATTTTTGTTTAGACCCCAGGAACCTTTTCAATGATGTGGGTAGGCAAAAGGATGTTAAATGTGTCATTCAGTGATTAATTGAAAGGAGGAGGAACTTAACTTTGGTTGCCTCTGGATTCAGCCTATACTATCTGATCTTCGGGCTCTCAGACTGAAGATCTTCTGCCTCTCAGACCTGTTGCTATTACTGTTACTAGACACCCAACTCAGAATTCCCCATGCCTTACCATCACACAAAGGAAAGTCAAGACAAATCCTGGTGTAAAATGGTACTTGGATAAAATGGATTGAAAAATTTTAATGTATTATAAGACAACCTTATAATTTCCAGAGAATGATAGAATTGGATTATGATATGTGATAATTTGTAAATCATCTGTCTATAGTGTATCTTTTTTTTTTTTAAACAATTCTGTTATCTGGACAGCCTTCAGATGCTAAAGCTTCAACTGAACTCTACCAACTTCTACCACCTAGGGGACTGTCAATTAAATTTTAGTCATTTACTCTTGGATAATTGCAAAGTAGGTAGATCACCTGGTACCCCCATATGTTCAGGGTCCCCTAGCTAAGAGCTGGTGCCATTCTTTCTAATGAATCTTGGGCTTTTTGCCCAATTGTCTAGGAATTAATTGTTTAGAAAACCCTTTATGATACTGATGATATGGAAGTATTTTGAAATCTTATCTGTGGGACAGTTATTTTATAAAAAAGACCAAGGTATTTATATCACACTGATTCTCTCATTAGTAAAAAGAACATTGGGAAGATGGATATAGAGCTTTGGATAAATATAAAGGAATCAAGGAGACAAGGATGGAGCTGTAGTTAACAGTTAATTTCATTCACTTATGGAAGCATGGAAGTCATCCATCTGGTCTGAAGCTAGTAGCTATTAACTGCCTGGATCTATCCATAGGCTTGACCTACAGAACATGAAGCATACAGTCTAGAAGCTTTTAAAAAGAATATTATCAGTAAAACTTGGATCAGCTGCCATACGTAGGAATGCATTTCTATATAACTGGCTTACATAGCTTATGTCCTTCCTGTTTTTACTAGTTGGTATATCCGTCAGTCAAGCTCTCCTTTTAAACGTCGGTAAAACTTCTTGACACTTTCTATGCCTTTGCCAAGATTTTCCATTCTGACATCCTTTTTTATAAATCCTTTAACATGTTTGTAACAGCTGCTTTAAAGCCTCTGTCTGCTAATGAAAACAGCCAGACCATTTGGAGAGTGCCTTCGTAAATGGTCCTTTCCCTCAGTTATGGATCAGATTTCCAGTGTCTAGCATTGTTCCATTTTATTTTGGATATGATGAATGACAAAGTATCCAGACTCTGTTTTATTCTTTCCTATAGGTTTTGAATTTCATTCTATTATTTAACTGATGGCACATGGATGATTGGTTTAAGGCTGGTTACATGCTAGGATAGAATCCTTATATACTAAGTAGAGTCTCAAGCTGTGAACTTTCTGGGTGTTTTCATGGGAAGTCTGAAGTCATTCCAAATTCCTCTAATGTGACTGGGTCACTGATGAAATTTCCACCATCTAACTGTTGCTTTATTTATGGGTTGAATTATATATGCAGCCATTTAAAAGACAATGGTTGAAGGCAAAAGACACAGAATTTATTCCTCCTTTTTATAGATTCCTTGTTTTTAGACTTTTGCTACCAGCTTAACTTATTTTTCATTACCCTATTGGGGTTAGTGGTTTCTTTCTGGTTCTATATCACTGGACTCCACGAAAGGGTAGGGAATGTGCTCAGGGGAGGGGAGGCAGTAAATAAATCTGTTGCTAATCTCTTTTGCTCCCCTTCTTCAAGCTTTCTGTCAGTTCCAGTGTATACTTTCTTTTGTTCAGTATATTCAAATTGCTTAAAAGTATTTTGCTCAAAGTTTATATTGGTAGGAGAGTTAATTTGATATAAGTAAACTATTCTGCAAATACCTGCAGAAAAAAATGTAAACTTTAAAAATCAAAATTACATAGGTATATCTAATGCCACCCACATAGTGTTTCTCTCTTTTGAAACTAGATTAGTTAACATTTACTAATTGTGTGGTGCTAGGTAGAGTCCTGGAACTTTATATTTATTGACTTAAGTTCAAACATTTATGATAGAAAGCATAAATCATCCTAATGTGTCAGCTAGACAACTCTAAGAACTACTAACATACAGCAGATCTAGTTCCCGCTTTCTCTGTCCAAGACTTTGCTAGTTGCTTATAATGCACATGATTCTGTGTATAAATACACACCACATGATTCTGTTTATACATATACACACATAGTTAAAATGAAATTTTCTCATCTGGGCTGGCAATGCTCTCTCCAAGAGTCAAAGAGCATCTGACAAAAAAAAAAAAAAAAAAAAAAAACCCTCTAATACCAGGCATGAGATATCTTTTATTGAGTTGATGTCAGGGTTTTCCAAGAGACTTCTAAAACACAAAGCCTATTTCTACTGCCCTTGATTGACATCAGGAAGTGGAAGAAAAGTTCCTGTTGTTGAAGATATCATGCACTTTATACACTGGAGGCAGAGGCTTCTGAATTGGAATGCCTTATCATGAAGACTAACTTTCATGGGACCAGGTGTCATCCAAGCTTTTCAAAGGAAGAAATCTGCCAAAAGTCCTATTCATCTGTGGTGCATATGAACAACTACCATGGCATAATGATCCTAAGTGTGCAGTAGAGGTGTGCGTATTTGATTGTTACCAACAACTCTTTAATTAGAGTTATGATCCACTTAACAATAGGAAAAGTATGCCTGGTTCTAGGAACCTAGCCCATGACTCAGAGGAAATCTTCAACTACTATGTTACTGAACAAACATATTATCTAGGTACATCCTAAATATTTGTCCTTGCAGCTATAGATAAGTGTAGTCCTTATCTGAGTAGCTCATCAAGAAAACTTCTCGATGCTACAGATGGAAACCTTTACAGAAATCCAATCAAAATTGAGAGTTGTGGAGCATGACCCTAATGGATACATCTACAAAACATTCCCAAACCAAAGACTCAGAGGACATAGCAGAAAAGGGGGTGAAAGAATTCCAAGAGCCACTGGGAGTTTTCTGTGAGATTATGTTTTTTAGTAACATCAAAAGCTACAAAAAGCCTTATTAGTATGATTGCCTAAATGTGAGCTGAACAAAGACGACAGCAAATAGATATGCCAAAGTAGACCAGGAGACCCCCATGAGACCCCAGTCTCACACAAAGAACTATAGGCAATCAAGGAATGCTGAAAATTGGAAAAGTAGCCTTCTCCACGTGACAGCACCTTAAGTGGTTATTCAACACCAGATAGTCAACCCAAATACATACCTGCAAGTATACAGGCTAAACATGTTATATTTAGGAATATATATCTATATTCATATATGTGTGTAATAACAATGAAAAAAGAGGCTATACATTTAAGAGGAACTAAGAGACAAAGAAGGATTGTATGGGAGGGCTTGAAGGGAGGAAAGAGGAAGGAAGAAATGCTGTAATTATATTATAATCCCTAGAATAAAATAATAAAAGTATTCCTTAATGTTATCTCATGTTCCTCTCTCTTATTCTTACAATGCTTTCTCCTACATTTTATAAATTTGTATAACAGTACCATATTTCTTGTAAATTATTTGTTAAATCTTTGTTTATAATGTGTTTCTTTACATTTTGAATCTTGATAACAGCATTGTAAAATTCTATTTACTACATTTCTCTGCTTTTGGTTTTTGTTTCTTTTCCATAAACCTAAAGAGGTTAGTGTACTCAGTGCATATTTTTGTAGACTATTCATCTGAATTTTGTAAGATTGCATTTGCATCACATCAGGAGGTACATGATGCCTTATTGCCATTCTCTTTGGGATATTAAGATTGATAAGTAGATTCAGCTAGTGTTAGCTTCATCATTTATTGTAGAATTTCTAAAGAGCTCCTGATCTAATTGTTCAGAAACCATTAGAAATCTTTGCCCATGGATTACTTTAATTCATCACCGCATTACTTACTGTTCATTTATTTATTAAATATTTGTGCATTTTCAAACACAGTACTAAGCATGTAATGCATAGAAAATAGGGAAATGACTCTTGCAGACATCTCACTTGTGTCTACTGGCCCAGATCAGAGAGTATAGGCTCATGTAGAACAAAATTTCTTTTATAAACGGATGCCCTAAATTTAGAAGATTAAGAAATAATACACATGGTTTAGAGCTTTGAGGCTAACGAAACACAATTGGTGTTTTCTGAAAATGTCATTATTTGTGTTGGATGAACTGAATTCAAATCCTGATGAGAATATTCCAAAACGTCAGCATGTGTGGGAGTTGAATTAAAGTTGTCATTTTGCCTGAATTATTTTGCAATAAGATCATGCAATCTAAAAAAAAAAATCTGTCATATCATATTACACTTTTTATTACCACAAATCTGCTTTTAATTTATCATGCTAGCTTTATGGAGAAAATTTCCTGTTTTTATATGGATTAAATATTCATCAGTCTTCAAAAATTCTTTATTCTAACATTTCAAAATTCACTGCACATAGTTTATGGTCTTAAGTATAAATATTTGTTTAGTTAATGAAGCTTTTAAGAAGCCTATATGTTATGCTCTTAAAGTTCATCTAAACTTTCTGAGATACCATTTAGCTTGAGATATCTCCCAAGCTGGCTTCAGAAATGTAGCTATGAATGCAGCTGTTGATGGCTTTGAACTTCTAATCTTCCTACCGCTACCCCTCTCCCTGGTGTTAGTATGGAAGATGCAGTCTAGCAATCTGTTTTGCGTGATAGGGCTCAAGACCATAGCTGTCTGTATACTAGGCAAATATTCCATCAACTGAGATATATCCTCTACCTTAAAATTGGGTTTCTATGTTGTAAACATCAAGTCAGGGTCACCAGTGCAACATGGATGTGAAGCCTCTGAAGATAAATTACAGTGACTTTATGCACCCCTTTCAATGAAAGTTCACAGTACCTATTACTTATCTGACAATGTCTTGGGTACATCAATAGTTAAGATATACAAACTTATGCTTCTTCATGATATTTATATTCCAATGCCCGGTTAGTTTGAGTAAATATAAATTCAACAGATGAATACTCTCGTCCTTGTTAAAAATCCAAATGTTATATGATATCATAATGCACCAAAGAAAATGATTTTTATCATACACTTTTGAATATACAGAGGAAAAGTTTAAATGAATATTTAGAGTTAAGGAAACACGGGCTAGCATGTGTAGGCTTGTATTGTTCAAAACCTACTTTAATAAGGGTCCTTAAATGCTTTAACCTCTCTTCTAGCTCACTACCCACCAGAGGTAGTGGAAAGTCAAGGTTAATAAGGCAAAGGGGGGTGTGGACTTGTTTAGAAATAGTTCTTCTGGGTGATTCCAATCTTCATTGTCAGGGTATCAGCAGTTCAGTTCACATGAATCACCAATAGTATCTTGATCCACTCTCAAACACTATTTATGAATTATCAGTGGCAGTTTGATCCAGAAGAAACCACAAGGCTCTGCCAATTGACCTAAGTCTACGGAAGTGGCAAGAAGCCACTGGTGGAATATCACGAAAAGTTCTTTGGTGCATTTTCTTTCTATGAAGTCATGGCAAATGATGATCAGTGAAGAAGGAAAGACAAATCAATGCCACAGCAATGTCAGCAAGGACCAACATTAGCAAAGCCCAGTGAAGACCACTAAAGAGTGGCAAGGTGAACCGATGCCATATGGCATCATCTACTATCTGTTGGGTTATCCATATACCCATTCCAAACATCATGTTATCTCTCACGTGTCTGGTCTGCGCTAGAAAAATATCACATGCCCCTTTTCCAGACAGCTTCCAAAAAAACACCTTGTGTCTGTTCTCAGCAAAACACCCTTACCCGTGGCATCTGCCTCAGCCAAACATCCTCTCATATGACAGTTTTCAGAAAAACATCACACGACACAACCGAGTCTCCAAAGAAACCAGAAATTTCCACTTCAAACATGATATAGTTGGAAACATATTGTTTGTATGTATAATTGGAAAAAGCCATTTTCTATAGTCTATTATGATAAAAGCCTTACTCATATCCTATACATCTACTCCTAAATCTTAGATATTATCTCAGACACTTAATCTTAGTTCTATTCCAATATATCACACGTCTATTTTTACTTCTCTTCTACGTTATTGGTATATGTGGGTCTTCTTTTCTCAGAGTACCCTCATTCCATTATCCCCAAGCATGACAAGCTGTTTTCAGGAGATAGGTAGGGTCAGGGCCATATAAGGCACCGTTTAGTGCAAGTTGGGCTCAACCAGCTTCTTTTTCATTGTGATTCTTTAGCCATGAATTTACCTTGTCTGAATCTGTATTATTTAATGAGCAAAACTGGACTAAAATTGTTCACTTTACAGAATTGTGAGTATCACAGGTATAGTATGTAACCTACTCATCTGGCCCTGTACTAGAAGGCTCTTTGAAAGCCCTGAATACTTACAGTGGGAAAGGAAGAATCTAAAAATGTGAAGCCAAAGCCACTTTTATTTGTAATTTGAGGACCCAGAGAAGGCCCAATAATAATTATTACAATCCTGGTATTTTAAAATTAAGTTTTTCGCTATAGTTAAAGTGATGGGCCACACTTTCTTCTCCATCTCCCCCCACCCCCGTCTTCTCCCCTGCTGTCTTCTCCTCACCACTCTCCATGGTATTTTATTCAGATATAAGGAAAAAAGACATCATGACTTTTTCTTACTATGCTGGATGGACCTGGAGATTATTATGTGAAATGAAATAAAGTAGACTGAGAACGACAGACATCTCATTATTTCTCTTTACAAGCAATTAAGAATTTATTACTTTTTATTGTCTAGAGCTGACTTCTAGAAATGCCACAGTATGCCACCATTCGTCTTTCATCCATAACCAAATAAAATGAACCACAAATACACATCTCATGTTGTTTATTAAAACTGTTTATGCATAATCAGATTTCCATTGCTATGGACAAAATAGTTGAGGCAGACAACTTCAAACAATGGAAGATTTATTTCAGCTTAACTTTTCAAAGATGGTTTTACTCAGTTGATTTAAGGTCTGATAGGAGGCAGTCTAAGGCTAAAGCAAGTAACAAACAAAACAAAACAAAAAAGAAAACAAAACAACAACATCCCAAAGATGAACAAAGAAACAACAGCAAAAATCAGTTCTCCTCATGGACAGCAGGAAGTAGAAAACTGAGAAAAAATTAAGTGTGGATACCCAAGAGTGTAACTATGTTCTTTAATAGTACCAGTACACCAGCTATGGAATAAGCTTTCAGCAGAGCTTCCTGAAAATACTTAAGATTAAAAATTATACCAATTGGTGCTTTCACTCTTAGATGTTAAAATGTACCAAAAGCCGCTACAGTATTATCTAACTATATGCTAATTTATGTCATCTGTAAGACTCTTCGTGTCTATGAACATCAGCTTGTTTGCTGAAGATACATTTTAGATGAATGAAATCTACTTGGGCCATACACTTGACTCTGGCCAACACCAGACAGCATAGTGTAATATCACAATTTTTAACATGTCATTCAAGTGTGTGTTGCTTAACCTTCATGAGTTTGTGTACTTTCTATAGTTGTTTTATTTCTTCTGAACACCATGGGATAACACTATAAATCAACAGTAAAAAGGAGGTATTTCAATTTCCTTATGTTTATAGAGACTTTTATGGGGTAGCATGAGATTTATTGTAGAGAAAGTTTCATGGAATGTTGAGATCAGTGTGTACTCTGCAGTGTTTGTATAGAATGTTCTGTAGGTGTCTTATCAGTCCATTTGATTTATGAAGAAATTTAGCTTCAATGGTTCTCTATTTTTTTTTCATGTGACCAATCTATTGATAAGAGTGGAATATTAAAGAAAGTGACTCATATTATTGTTCTGGGGTTTCTTTGTGACTTCATATGTGTTTGTTTGATAAAAAAAAAATAGGTGTTGCATTCATGTTCAGAACGATCTTCCTGATGGATTCTTCATGTAATCAGTAGGAGGTAAACTTGTGTCTCTTCTGATTAGTGTTTGAAGATTATTTTATCTGCTTTAGAGTAGACAAATTGATTGTCTTATGAGTTCATTTGCTTACAGTACTCTTTAACATCCTTTAACCTAAGGTGATGTCTATATTAGCAGTTATGGGTTTTTGTTGGAGGCAGAAAATAAGATAGATTCTGTTTATTTTTATTCAGAAATTGAGATAATTGCTACTTCGTTACTATAGAAAGATTTCTTCTAACTCATCTCAGGTTGTTGATTTTGTGGGGTTTTCCTTTACTGTACCTTCTGTGTAACTGAATTATTGGGTTATGAATTAATTCCTTTACTATACTTCTATTATAGAATATTTTCTTTCTTCTTTAGTTGTGACAAATATTTTTGCTGTAGATAATAGTCTTGACTGGCAGATGTAATATTCAGCATTTGCAATACATTCCATCCAACCTTCATGCTTTAAATTCTTCTATTGGATAATCAGCTGTTATTATAGCTGCCCTGCTTCTACATGTGTTTGGCCCTTCTCTTTTACAGCTTTCAGTACACTTTCTTTAGTCTATAATTTTAGTGTCATAGCTATAACACAATGGTGAGATTTCTTGTCCTGTCTACTCAGTGCTTTGCATGCACTTTGTATCTGGATGAGTATCTTTTTTTCTCTAGACTTGATGTGGTAGTTTGAATAGGCTTGGTCTCCATAGACTCATGTATTTAAATACTTGTGGCCCCCAGGGAGTGCCACTATTAGGAGGTGTAGCCTTGATGGAGGAAATGTGTCACTGAGGAGGCAGGTTTCGAGATCTCCTATGCTCAAGCTCTGCCCAGTGTGGACTCCAGTCTCCTCCTGGCTGCCTTCTAATCAGTGTAGAACTCTTGACTCCTCCAGCACCAAGTCTGCCTGCATGCTGCCATGATTCCTGCCATGATGAGAATGAACTGAACCTCTGAAAGTGCAAGCCAGACCCAATTAAATGTGTGCCTTTATAAGAGTGGCCTTGGTCATGGTATCTCTTCACAGCAATAAAACCCTAACTAAAACACTTAGGATTTGTTTTCTTTAATTTTATTGAAAACATGTAGTGTCTTTTGCATGGAATTGTTCTCCTATGCCCATAAGTGATAAATTTTGACTTTCACAGTTTTCTGGCATGTTTCCATGTTCCATTCATATTTTTCTTAACTTTATCTCTGGCTTTTATTGAGTGATTCTCCTCCTCCACTTCCACTTCAAACCCTGGTATTATATCATCTGCATGGTCAATTCTATTGATGATGCTTTGCATTGAAAATTCTATTTGACTTGTTGAAATTTTCATTTCCAGCATAATTTCAGTTTGGTTTATTTCCAGTTCTTCCATGTCTTTTTAAAATTCTATTTTCTGCCCTGAATTGACTTCCTTATTTCATTTAGATGTTTGCTTTTTGTTTCCTTGGAACACCTTCATGCCATCTCTGAATTCTTTGAACATGTTTAAATTCATTCTTTCAAATTCTTCCAATAAAATTTATTCTACGTCAGTCCCATTAAGTACCCTTATTGTGGGGCCTGTAACTTTTGAAGGCAACACACTGTTTAGATCTTTTTTTGTTGTTGTTGTTGCTTTTTCGGCATTGAGACTTGCACATTTGGAATTAGTTTGTTGGTTGAGTTTCATTTACTTGTTTTTATTCAAGTGTCCTTTCTTCTTTCAGGGTAATTTGCCCATCTTTTCTATTTCTGAGTGGGGTGCCATGGTTCCTCACACTCCTTGGGTTGTCTTTTGTAAAAGTTTGCACGGGTAGACATAGTAGTCTAGTTAGGTTAGGACTATGCTTTCTTTGTATCCTGCAAAAGCACTGGTTGTACAGACTTGCCTTTCAAGACCAGCTAGGCAGTCTGTGCTCTGCCTGGGGTACCTTGCTCACTCATCGCTGGTGGTTCATATGCCTTTCCCAGCCTGTCCACGCTGTTTTAGTCAGAGGACAGCCAAACCACACCTGAGAAGCTGAGAATGCATAACTTAGATGTTAAAGACAACTTCTTGAAAGCAGTGGAATATTCCCCAAGCAGAGCAGTATTGCTAGAATTCAGTGTTTGCCTATAGATGAATGAATGAGAACAAAATGGCAAACAAATAAATGTTTGAATCAAAATTCATTTTTAGATGTGTTAGTTTAGTAAAAAACTTTTCTGTGTGTATATGATGTTCTTTTTTGGGGAGGGGATGAATTATACCTATATCCTGGCCCCATAGAGTTTAAAAGAATTCTTTTAGCTTCAAGATAGAACTTGTGGCCCAGGCTTGGTGAAGAGAAATACAGCACATATCCAAAGGGTGATTCAAGTTTAACCTCATGTGGTTTGGTTAATGGGACAATAACTGGGTCTTAGTAAAAGCAATTTTTTTTTTGTTTTCTGTTTCTTTTGTTTTTGTTTAATTTCTGAATATTTTGTTGTTTTGTTTTATTTTGCTTTTCTAATTTGGCACTTGCCTATACAGAGTCAAAAGAAAAGAAAGAATCAATAGAGAAAAGGAAGAAAGAAAAGAGGGGGAGATGGGAGATATTCAAAAGATATAATCCTTTGAATATCTCACACTAGGTAGTAAAAGTCAAATTTATTTCTTCAAATTAATTAATTTTTGTTTGTTTATTTTAATGTAAGCCAAATACAACTAAGAGCTGTATTTTATTGACCAGTTTTTCAAACAAGTGCGTGGCAGAACTTTGGAAGCAAGCAATGCTTGGCTGCCTGGGCCAGCAGAATTGGGGGTAATGGGTATCTGTCAGCAGAGGTCAGTGTGACCCATGGGCGGGAGATGATGTTTGCCAATACAGAGAGAGTGAAGCAGCAGAATGAATTGCTGACTGAAAAGATTGGGGAGGTAATTCTTTACAACAGAGAATCACCCATTCAATCCAAAACTGTTATAATTGGATCTGAGCTCAGAGGTTTTTCTAATGAATAAAGAGCTCTACTTACTAGAAGTCAAAGGAGCACTGAAATGAATAACACAAAGAACAAGCACACCTGATTGTTGACCTAGTGTTCTTTTTAGATAGGGCTGGATTCTTTTCAGAGCAGAGGGCAAAATAATCACACAGTTGCAAGTACACACAGAATAATAATAATAATAAAACCTCTCCTGCTTTTGAGAAATGTGAATGGGAAGTCAGAGGATAGGCAGGCAGTCAATCGACAAGAGGACTGAAGCTATCAGAGTGCCAGGATGAAGAAAGGCAAGTGTACTTATTCTAGAAAGTCTAGGAGAGTGTCAGTGTAGTGTTAGGTCCAATAGCCCATACGCCATTAGGGTAGTGTTAGGTCCAATAGCCCATACGCCATTAGGGTAGTGTTAGGTCCAATAGCCCATACGCCATTAGGGTCTCATACAGATTTTCTAGCTTTTTTCAAAAGGAGAAGAAAGTAAGTCTTTTGGTTGAAAATTATCTTGTTATGTTTATTTTAATATTGTTTATCTGTATAATTTGCTACGATAAAATATGACATCACTATATACAGTCTCTATTTTATGTACATTCTCTGTATGTCCTTACATATATATTTTTATTTTAGAGAGGAGATCTACAAACTCAAAGCTTCTCACGGAAGTCATCATACGACCCTACTTTGACAGGTGATTTTGACAGGTGACAGGTGGATTTTTTAGCTTTTATTTACATTTCCCTGTTTTCTCCACTAAAAGGTTGTAAGAGTGGAAGGTTTATCCAGACTCTCTTACAATTAAGAGTGGCATGTGTTCAGTTCAAACTACCAAGGTAAAAGACACTCAGTAAATAGCACATTAAAAAAACAAACAGACCACTTTAAAGAGAAACATAACAGTGACTTCTAAATTAACAATGAAAGTTTTTAACTCTGTGGCGTGTAATGCTCAGTGGTGTAGATGTAGATTAAAGGGTTGTTGGAGAGGATATTCAAAAAATAGCTTATGAGGCTAGGGTTATAGATCATAGCCCTAGCTCAGTCTAAACCCCCCCTTGTGTGTGTGAGTGTGTGTGTGTGTGTTTGTGTGTCTAAAAATGTATATGTGGATACAATATAGCATCTAGAAAGGAGAATAAGAAGGGTAAATCTTTGGTGATGAAAAAGGATGAAATTCAGGTAGTAGACACATGGTTCTTGAAAAAGGATATAAAGCTATTTGTTTTTATAGTTTTTTGGGTTTTCATTGTTTTTCTGGTAGTGAATGAGTGTGTAAAATAAAAACATAATTAAAAGTAAAAATATAAATGAAACTCCATAGCTTCAGACTGGCTATTTTAATTGTATGGAAGTTATTTGAGATATATAGCCTTTGGGTCTGGCTGAATTCTCTGAATTATGCTTTTTATTTGAAACTTCTTTTGCAACAAAATTTTAAAATAGTAATGATGTTTTTACTGAAGTTACAATTAAGAACAGAATGTGTGTTGAATGTTAGTATTAATTTTTCATTTCCAGATTAATTCTTGGATTCAGAAGTATTGTCTACCATAGGCATCAAAATGGTAGGATGAATCTTCCTAAATCATAGCATTCCTAGGAACAACAGTGGTCAATCACAGGACAAGCCCAAAAGACCCTGGTGGGTTTCTTGTAGAAGCAAACAAAGACTAAAATAAAACCATTAATTTTGGACAGGACTGGAACTAGTGAATATGAAATCACAGATCCTTCTATAGTTGTGAACTGGTGCTTTTCAGAACATATGTGGATACATATGAGCTATGTTCTTCAATATATATCAACTTTGTGCACAGAGGGAGCTTGATTAATGGTGCTAGCATAGTGAGGTGAACTGGTAACGGACTAGATCACACAGCTTTATTCTGTAAAACCTAAAAGCCTTGAGCATGTTTCTGGATAGCTATGCTGTACCCATACTGTATTCACTACCTCCTAACCGAATTGCCACTTTATAATCCCATTTTAATCTCTTTCTATGCCAAACATGTTTTAAATCACTCCAGTCCTTACAAAGCAGTTTTTCTTCTTATTATCGTAAAATTCAAATTTTTCTATATTAAGCCCAGGGTAATCTTGTAGTCTTGCCTTTATACATGTTTCCCTCACCAGCCATTTTGTTCTTTTTAAAGTGCTATAAACAAACCATAATTTGTTGATCTAATTTGGAGCCCCATTCACAGCATTTTTTTTTTTTTTCGAGTCAGGGTTTCTCTGTATAGCCCTGGCTGTCCTGGAACTCACTTTGTAGACCAGGCTGGCCTCAAACTCAGAAATCTGCCTGCCTCTGCCGAATACTGGGATTAAAGGTGTGCGCTACCACACCCGACCTGGACTCAGTTCTAATCCTTTCTCTATCCTTGACATCTTTTAGGTTACTGTGACTTCATTCTTCTTTGAACTAGTAAGGCTTTCCTCTTAGTTTTTATGCTTGCAGGCTTACCTAAGAAGATTCTGTAAACTATTTAGCATATAATGATGAGGCAGAGAAGAAAAGGAATTGTTTTAAGATATTATTTTCTAGTAAAGTCATGGTTATTGGAGGAGTATCTATAACCACTAATTTACTAAACCAGCACAATCCCTATCAATAGTCTATAAATACTTGTCTTTTACCCACAGATAAGTGTAAGTCCTCACCCCTCACCAAGAAAATATTCTCTTTATAATAGATAGAGGCACTTTAGAAAACGACAGCCAATAAAAGTGCAGAGCTGTTGTGTGGGTCTGTGTACCAGAGGCTTTACACAGAGATCTCTGGCCTGGCCTGGTGCAGGAGAGTTCCGGAGAAGAGAAGCAAGAGTGGGCAGGGAGGGGAGGTCTCTTCTGTTGCCTCTGCTGCTGCAATTGGCTCCACTGCCATCTGTGCCATGCCTCTAGGTTACTTGGCTACTCTGCACAGCCCTGCACTGAGTCAGGTCGGGCTGGGCCAACTAAAGACCAACTAGTCAGTGAGGAGGACTGCGGAGCTTCAGGCTGCGTATCAGGAGAGCAAACCTCTTCCCAAGTGTCACAGCTCTTTGGACAGAAGGCTCAGATGACAGAGTAGTTCTCCCAAACTTTTAATCCTTCCAGATAGGATTCTTATATACAGTTTGGGGGTGGGTAAGGGTCTGACAACAGGTAATTCTCATTGGTTTGGTTTGAGAGCTTTGGGGAAACCTTATTAGCATGTGGGAGGGCTTGGTGCTATCCCTATGTGACTGATGGCCACATACCTTTCTGCGGGGGGCAGAGGGGGTGATGTGGGAGGCGATAGATACATGACAGGAGCCAGGGACCCAGGAGGCATGGCTGAACACCTTCAGTCCCATGCAGGTAGAAGTTACCACCCATCGGGTCACCAGGGTTCCAGACCTTTGCTCGACTGGGGACCAGGCTATCTGTGCACAGCCCCACACCATAGATCCCAGTCTCACTGGATATATCTACAAAACACTCCCACACCGAAGGCTCAAGGAATATCTCAGGGAAGTGGGCAGAATGACTCTAAAGAATCAGGTAATTGGGGAGTTTGCTGAGAGATTGTTCTTCTGGTAACATCAGAAGCAACATTCATAAATTCTCATTAACATTACTAGTCAAATACAAGCTGAACAAAGTTGACAAAAGAGGTGATCCTCCCCAGAGAGGTGGTCCTCCCCAGGGAAAAGCATACCAACTGGTTGTCCAACATCAAAAGGTTAGTTAGCCCTGAAGATACACATGCAAGTAGCAATGTACAGACTCTACAAGTTATGTTTAGAAATATATGTATGTGCAAATGCCTATATGCGTGTAATAATAATTAGTGAAAAAAGAGGCCCTTGAGATTAAAGCATTTGGGGATGGAGAGCTGGGAGAGAGGAAAGAGAAGGGGGAAATAATTATATTCTAATCTCTAAAAATGTTACTTGATTTTAAATATGTGTATTTTGAATCTCCTTAGCCAGAAAACAACTTTCTGAAGAGCTATTCTCTATCTCACCTATCTGGTACAGGCATTCCACTGTGAATTATAACACTGTGGCACAATTCCTTGGTTAATAACACATGAAAATTTGAGTAGAGTAGATTCCTGAGGGCATTGTAAATCCTCAGGTCCTCCTGGAGATCTGAGAGTTTAAGAAGATTTTAATTATCAAAAAAAAAAAAAAAAAAAAAAAAAAAAAAAAAAAAAAAAAAAAAAAAAAAAAAAAGAAAACCAAATTTGTCATTTTCCTACTTGTTTGAAATGGACCGTGGACCGTGGCGTTCCAAGGATTGAATGTAGATATGAGCGTCTGAACAGTTTGGTTCTATTAACCAAATAAAGAAATGAGTAAAACGTAAATACTTTCATTACTGAGTCTTTCTTCATCTTCAGACTATAATGGTTTTTCATAAAATATGCTACTAATAATAACATAGTCTACTGTGATCAATTAAAATGATCTAATATATATATATATTTTTTTTTTTCTCAGTTTTAATTTAAATTGCAGTTAATGTCTTTCGATGTACTATGTATCGACTAATTTCTAAGTATATAATCCTAACTGTAACCATGAGACCTGCTGGTTCTAATCAGAGTTTATGATTTGCCGTGAATACTGACGCACGGTGAGCCAGGACAGAGTGACAACAAGGGAAGCCACTGTCTCCTGTTGTTGAATAGAAGCAGAGATGCTCCAGTCAGGATCCTTTGAAAAAGAAAGCAATATCGACACAAACTGTCTTTTTTTCCTTGTATTTTATTAGAAAATTTTTCTTTATTTCTCTTAAATTTTATTAAAAATTATTTCTGTATATATCTTCAGTGTTATCAGAATATTTTTATGTATGTCTTCAGTTTATCATATTTTTCATATAAAACTTCAATTTTTTCAATATACTTCTTCAATTTTATCAGTAAACCTTTCCATGTAAATCTTCAATTATATCAGATTTTTTTTTCACTATACCTGTTCATTTTTCTCAGAAATATTTCTATGACTTCTGTTTTATCATAATTTCTTTGTATGTGTCTTTACTTTTATCAGAAATTATTTTATATATGTCTTCGATTTTATCAGAGTATTTTTATGCATGTCTTCAATTTTATCATTTTTTTAAACTTCTATTTTTATTGGATATTATATTTATTTGCATTTCAAATGTTATCCCCTTTGCCTGTTTCCCTTCGGGATACCCCCATCCCATTCCCTCGCCCCCTGCTTCTATAAGTGGGCTACCCCACCCAGCCACCCATTCCCGCCTCTCCACCAACTCATCTCCCTACACTGAGACACTGAGCCTTCACAGGACCAAAGGCCTCTCCTCCCCTGATGCCCAACAGGGCCATCCTGTGCTACATATGCAGATGAAGCCTTGGGTCCCTCCATGTGTACTCTTTGGTTGGTGGTTTAGTCCCTGGGAGCTCTGTGGGGTCTGGTTGGTTGATATCTTTGTTCTTCTTATGGTGTTGCCAACCCCTTCAGCTCCTTCAGTCCTTTCTCTGACTCCTCCATGGGGGACCCTATGAACAATCCAATGGTTAGCTAAGAGCATCCACATCTGTATTTATCAGGCTCTGGCAGAGCCTCTAAAGAGACAGCTATATCAGGCTCCTGTCAGCAAGCACTTCTTGGCATCTGCAATAGTGTCTAGTGTCTGTATATGGGATGGATTCCCCAGGTGGGGCAGTCTCTGGATGGCCTTTTCTTCAGTCTCTGCTCCAAACTTTGTACCTGTATTTGCTCCTGTGAGTATTTTGTTTCCTGTTCTAAGAGGACTGAAACATATACACTTTGGTCTTCCTTGTTCTTGAGCTTCATGTGGTCTATGAATTGTATCTTGGATATTCTGAGCTTTTGGGCTAATATTCACTTATCAGTGAGTACATACCATGTGTGATCTTTTGTGATCTTTTTGGTTTCGAAAAAAACCAAAAAAAAAAAAAGAGAGAGAGAATTTCATGAAGTCGTGGTTTTTAATATCTGATTAGTACTCCACTGTATAAATAAACCACAGTTTCTGTATCTATTCCTCTGTTGAAGGGCATCTGGGTTCTTTCCAGCTTATGGCTATTATGAACAAGGCTTCTAAAAGCATAGAAAAGCATGTGTCCTTGTTATATGTTGGAGAATCTCTTGGGTATATGCCCAGGAGTGGTATAGCTGGATCCTTAGGTAATACTGTGTTCAATTTTCTGAGGATCCAGATTGATTTCCAGAGTGGTTGTACCAGTTTTCAATCCCATCAACAGTGGAAGAGTGTTCCTCTTTCTCCACATCCTCATCAGTATCTGCTCTCACTTGAGTTTTTGATCTTTGCCATTCTGACTGGTTTAAGGTGGAATCTCAGGGTTGTTTTGATTTGAATTTCCATGATGACTGAGAATGCTGAACATTTCTTTAGGTGCTTCTCAACTATTCAATATTCCTTAGCTGAGAATTGTTTAGCTCTGTACCCCATTTTTAAATAGAGGCATTTGGTTCTCTGGAGTTTAGCTTCTTGAGTTCTTTGTATATATTGGATATTAGCCCTCCATCAGATGTAGGATTGGTAAAGATCTTTTCCCATTCTGTTGATTGCCATTTTGTCCTATAGACAGTATCCTTTGCCTTACAGAAGCCTTTCAATTTTACAGGTCCCATTTGTCTATTTTTTATCTTAGGGCATAAGACACTGGTGTTCTGTTCAGGAAATTATCTGCTGTGCCCATGTGTTTGAGGCATTTCCCCACTTTGTCTTCTATTAGATTCAGTGTATATGGTTTTATGTGGAGGTCCTTGATCTACTTGGACTTGAGCTTTGTACAAGGAGATAAGAATGGATCGATTTGCACTCTTCTACATGCTAACCACCAGTTGAGCCAGCACCATTTGTTGGAAATACTGTCTTTTTTTCCACTGGATAGTTTTAGCTCCTTTGTCAAAGATCAAGTGACCATAGGTGTGTGGTTTAGTTCTGGGTTTTCAATTCTTCATTGATCTGCCCGTCTGTCACTGTACCAGTACCATGCAGTTTTTATCACAATTGCTCTGTAGTACAGCTTGAGGTCAGGCATGGTGATTCCACCAGAGGTTCTTTTATTGTTGAGAATAGTTTCTGCTATCCTGAAATTTTTCTTATTCCAAATGAATTTGAGAATTGCTCTTTCTAACCCTATGAAGAATTGAGCTGGAATTTTGGTTGGGATTGCATTGAATCTGTAGATTGCTTTCAGCAAGATGGCCATGTTAACTATATTAATCCTGACAATCCATGAGCATGGAAGATCTTTCCATCTTCTTAGATCTTCTTTGATTTCTTTCTTCAGAGACTTAAGTTCTTATTATACAGATCTTTCACTTGCTTGCTTAGAGTCACACCAAGATATTTTATATTATTTGTAACTATTGTGAAGGGTGTCATTTCCCTAATTTCTTTCTTAGCCTGATTGTCCTTTGAGTAGAGGAAAAGTACTCATTTGTTTGAGTTAATTTTACATTCAGCCACTTTGCTGAAATTGCTTATCAGCTTTAGAAGTTCTCTGGTTGAACTTTTGGGGTCACTTAAGTATATTATCATATCATCTACAAATAGTGATATTTTGACTTCTTCCTTTCCAATTTGTACCTTTGACCTTGTTTTGTTGTCTATTTGCTCTGAGTAGGACTTTGAGTATGGTATTGAATAGATAGGGAGAGAGTGGACTGCTTTGTCTAGACCCTGATTTTGGTGGGATTACTTGAAGTTCTCCATTTAGCTTGACGTTTGCTACTGGTTTGCTGTATATTGCTTTTATTATGTTTAGGTATGGGCCTTGAATTCCTGATCTTTCCAAGACTTTTAACATGAAGGGTTGTTGAAT
>NC_034610.1:11615587-11622529 GCF_900095145.1 Mus pahari
ATATACTATTTTTATAATTATACAATGAATACAAGTACAATACTAATTAGGTGAAGTTAAAAGACAGTGTGGCAGATAGTCTTACACACAGTACCACATTTCTTTTTTTTTTTTTTTAACATTGGTACAGAATTTTGTATACTGATACAAAAATGAGGCTATATTTTGTTACATTGGTACAGAATTTTGTATATTGATACAGGCTAAAGGTTTTTATTGGCATAAATCTTTGTATATTGAAACAAAATTTAAGATTAATTTTGTTACAGCATAGTATATCTATATTTCAACCTGTAAACTGGTATTGTGACTATGTAACTCATTTAAAAGTGCAAGGTTTAATCCCAGTCCTTTTTCCCCCCCACTTTTAAAAATTAGGTATTTTCTTCATTTATATTTTAAATGCTATCCCCAAAGCCCCATATACCCTCCCCCTGCCCTGCTCCCCAACCCACCCACTCTTGCTTCCTGGTCCTGGCATTCCCCTGTAGTGGGGCATATGATCTTCACAATACAATACCAAGGGCCTCTCCTCCCACTGATGTTTGGCTAGGCCATCCTCTGCTACATATGCAACTAGAGACACAGCTCTGGCGCGGGGACGGGGGGGGGGGTACTGGTTAGTTCATATTGTTGTTCCTCCTATAGGGTTGCAGACCCCTTTAGCTCCTTGGGTACTTTCTCTAGCTCCTTTATTAGGGGTCCTGTGTTCCATCTAATAGATGACTGTGAGCATCCACTTCTGTATTTGCCAGGCACTTGGGATAGCTTCACAAAAGATAGCTATATCAGGGTCCTGTTAGCAAACTCTTTCTGACTTTAACTCTGAGGTAGTACCTGTCTTTGTCACTGAGGTGCATTTCCGTGTATGCAGCATAATGTTAGGTCCTGTTTCAGTATCTCATCTGTTAGTCTATATCTCTTTATTGGGGAATTGAGCCCATTGATATTAAGAGACATTAAAGAAAAGTTGCTTCTTGTTATTTTTTGTTATTAGGGGTAGAATTATGTTTGTGTGGTCATCTTCTTTTGGGTTTGTTGAAAGAGGACTACTTTCCTGCTTTTTTTAGGGTGTAGTTTCCCTCCTTGTATTGGAATTTTCCGTCTATTATTCTTTGTAGTGCTGGATTTGTGGAGAGATATTGTGTAAATTTGGTTTTGTCATGGAATATCTTGATTTCTCCATCTATGGTAATTGAGAGTTTTGCTGGGTATAGTAGCCTGGCCTGGCATTTGTGTTCTCTTAGAGTCTGTATGACATCTACCCAGGATCTTTTGTCTTTTATAGTCTCTGGTGAGAAGTCTGGTGTGGTTCTTATAGGTCTGCCTTTATATGTTACTTGACCTTTTCCCCTTAGTGCTTTTAATATTCTTTGTTTTGTACATTTGGTGTTTGACTATTATGCAATAGGAGGAATTTCTTTTCTGGTTCAGTCTATTTGTAGTTCTGTTGGGTTCTTGTATGTTTATGGGCATCTCTTTTTTTAGGTTAGGGAAATTTTCTTCTATAATTTTTTTGAAGATATTTACTGGCCCTTTAAGTTGGGAATTTTCACTCTCTTTTATACCTATTATCATTAGGTTTTGTCTTCTCATTGTGTCCTGGATTTTCTGGAGATTTTGGGTTAAGACCTTTTTGTGTTTTGTGATTTCTTTGGATGTTTTGTCAATGTTTTCTATGGTATCTTGTGCACCTGAGATTCTCTCTTCTATTTCTTGTATTCTGTTGGTGATGTTTGCATATATGACTCCTGACTTCTTTCCTAGGTTTTCTATCTCCAGGCCTTTCTCCCCTTGTGCTTTCTTTATTGTTTCTATTTCCATTTTTAGATCGTGGATTATTTTGTTTAGTTCCTTCACCTGTTTCATTGTTTTTTTTTGTTGTTGTTGTTTTGTTTTGTTTGTTTTTGTTTTTCTGTTAATTCTTTAAGGGATGTTTTTGTTTCCTTTTTAAGGGATTCTACCTGTTTACCTTTGTTCTCCTGTATTTCTTTAAAAGAGTTATTTATGTCCTTAAAGTCCTCTATCATCATCATGAGAAGTGATTTTAAATCTGAATCTGCTTTTCCTGTGTGATGGGCTATCCAGGACTTGCTATAGTGGGAGAAAATAGGTTCTGATGATGCCAAGTAACCTTGGTTTCTGTTGCTTATACTCATGTGCTTGCCTCTCACCAAACATCTGGTTATCTTTAGTGCTAACTGCCCTCGATGTTCCTGACTGGATCCTGTCCCTCTTGTGATTCTGGTTGTTTCAGAACTCCTCAGAGTCCAGCTGTCTCTGTGATCCTTTGATTCTGGGATCCTGTGATCCTGAGATCCTGGGTCTGTCAGAGCTCCTTGGAGTCAAGCTGCCTCTGGGATCCTGAAATCCTGGTGTGACCAAGCTCCTGACATTCTGTGATCCTGGGCATGTTAGGGCACCTGTGATCCTCTGCATGTTAGAGCACCTGGGAGTCGGGCTTTCTTTGAGTGTTGTGGGACTGGGTGCTGAGCTAGCACCCAATATCTGCCCAGGGCACCTGCTCAGACCAGAAGGCAACTCCTTTCATACTTAATATAATATTCTATGAGAACTCTTGGCCCTACCTAAGAGTAAAGGGAGGGGAAGGAATAAGAGAGCGAGTAAGCAGACTGCAATAAAAAGTGATTAACAAGAAGGTAAGAATTCAATAATGGCACCACCATAAATATAATCCTCATAGCCTGCAAAAAAGGGGGACACTAGAGCAAGAGTTAGGTGGTCTACCTATAAGTAGAAATACTTAGCTCTTAACAGCAATGGGTAGGTAAGTCCAGAGGGAAAAGTGCTTCTCTGATGGGGTTGTAGACTGCCTGAGATAAGTGGAGGTACTGAGTGAATTTTGAGGAGTTGTTTAAATGTATTAAAAAGTCAAAATAGTGTAGGGGAAAATATAAAATGAATCAACCACAAATCCCCAAAATTTGTCATCAAATGCAAGACTGTTTTGAGCTATCAAAAAATGAGTTGGAAATCAATCATAGAGGCAAAGGAAATAAGATTACAGAGTTTAATATAGCTATCAGGAAATTGTTTTTATTATCTCAGCACTGAACTCTGAGCAACATAAATTTGGAATGAATAAAAATATATCATGTATACAATCAAATAATGCCTCAGAGTATTCTATTTTGGCATTTCTTTTTCTCAACCATTTAATCATCTGGAAATATACTGTTATCTGATGAATGAATCTCTCTCAAGTTTGTGTTCCAGGGTTGTACTGTGAGTATTCTTTCATGGGAGCACAGGAGGTACACATCATCTTTGCTATGTTACCCAGAACCTAACATGGCTGCTAATTATGCCTATGATTACCCATCCACAGACTTCACCAAGATCCTCTTTCAGATAAAATGCCATTATTACTTCATCTTTCTCCTGGTCTTCCTTGTAAAGCAAGCTACAATGATGACTGACCTTCACCCCAGAAAAAAAAAATAATCAAGAAGTCGTGTATTGCTATCTATATGCAGATGAGGGCAGGCACAAGATAAGGTTGGAGCCTGTGATTGGGCAGTGGAAAAGGCAGGCAGGCTGAAAATTTTAGAGCCCAGTATAGAGGGACAGAAGAAGAGATGGGGAGGAAGAGACAAGATGGAACCTATAGGAGAGAAAGAGGAGCCAGGACCACACAGTCCTGTGAACTATAAGTATTGAGGATTTCTTAGATAGATGATAATAAGTAGGGTGCATTTGCCCCTTCTAGGTGTGCAGCTTGTGTTTATATCAGTTGAATTTTGAGTTCATTGTGAGGGCGTTTTGTGGGTTGAGAATTTACTAATATAAATCTAACTGATAAACTACAAGCCTCTAGAGTTTTGATTTTACCTGGTTACAGGGATTTGTGATGGCTAACCACAAAGGGCAGATGGCTGGGAATGTGAGCAGGATCTGCAGCAAGAGAACTGCAAGATGGGCTGTCGCTGCAAGGGGCTAGCCATCGAGGCAGTGAGACCCCTGGGACCAGAGAGTAGTCGGTGGTAGCGTGGGATGGTGCTCTTTTATATTTCACACAAGAAGCATTAACTTAGGAGTCATGATAAACTCTCACAGTGCTAGTAACATAAGGCCTGGGGTTCGTGGTGGGGGGAATGGGATAGGCAGACTCTTTCCTCTGCTTTCTTCCCCTTTAGGCATTATAGTAGAGTTCTCAGGACATCGCAGACTGGATCCAGTTCAAGGCATTTATCCAACTTATGGATTTCCAATCTCTTCTTTCTAGTCTCTCGTTATCTCAATTCAAGAAGAGCTCCTCTGGCCTGGCCTGCACTGCCACGTCTGCTCTATGAGCTCCAGCTTTACGTATTTCTGAAGGAGAAACTGAAATTGCCTGTCAATCATCTATGACTCCTTCCTTGATCTGGAAGTCACCTTCACCTCGTTTGACCTTCCTATGTGAGCTATCACAAATCCCAACATTTCCTCAGTCCCAATGTACTCTATCTCTCTTTTTCACTGGCCATTTATTAAGGTGGAAAATTTGCTCATTTAGCACTTGTTTATTAAACAAGTACATCCTGTTGAGAGCTGTATGCATGCCAGTCACCATAGAAAGCATGGAGTGCACTACTGTAAACAAAAAGGAGCCTATCTTGAAATAGCCCAGTAAGAAAAAGAAATTACAATTACAATGTTTGTATAGTAGGAGATAGGAAAGTCCAAATAGGGAAGAATAACAGAAACATATATAATTGAATTCTTTGAGTAAAACAACCTGAGAAACAAGATTTAACTAAACCCTAAAGGATAAGATAAAGATAATTCTGCAAGTGATCAAGATGTGAAAATATTAAAGGTACAGTACATATGTGACACAATCCTCACACAATCCTCACACAATCCTCACACAATCCTCACACAATCCTCACACAATCCTCACAAGAGCAGGGGTTGTTGGGGATCGCATGCAGGTTTGGGCCTAGCTTGTTCCAAGTAGCATTGTGATCTGGTCTAACTTAGGGTGAGAGTCCGTCTGACCCAGAAATCTGGCGTTTTCATTGTCTTCATTCATAACACGAAGCTATGATCACAGATCTTTTAAAGAGCAGTCTCCTGCTCTGCTCCTCTCGGTTTCAAGGTTCATGTCTCCAGTTTGTTTCTAAACAAGCTACTTCCAGGCTTTTCAGAAGCATTCTCAGAGTAGAAATTTGCCACCTTGCTGGCTCAGGATGTATGTCTTATCCAAAACATTTTTGGAAGCTGTCCACAGGTACATCAAGACACTAGAAAGATATTGGCAATGTCAACAATTTACAGACAGTAAAATATTAATAACTCAGGATGTGAAAAAGTATATTTAAAAAAATATACTCAGTTTGTACTTTATTCAGGTCTGTTTCAACTCCTACCATAAAGAAGATATTTTAGCGTTGTCTTTATACTGCAAAGAAGTTTAATAACATAATAGTATATTCAGGATTAAGATTCCAAAGATTGTACTAAGTATATGTAGATATAACAACATTTATCCATAGGTGGATGTTATAAGAAAAATTTATGTCAGATGATAATTCATATCGATAGATTAATTTAGAATAATGGAAACTTGGTAGTTATATAATTAGAATTTTTATATAACTTGAAAATTAAAAAAAAATAAGAAAAGGTTTAAATAATGACTAGGTAGAAATTTCTAAATTCTTACCTATTTTTGAAAAGCTTTAATAAAGTATAAGTTAATGGAATATAAAATTTGAAATTAATAAAATATTTCATGATGACCCTATAACCTTATGTGGAACTGCTGCCATGGTTTTCTTGAAAAGCCCGTTGATGTTGATGTCAATAGAACTTTCCACTAGGAATGACTGTTCTTAACAGGGAAACATCAAATGTACACACTCACACTTGTGACTAAAAATTGAATAATTTCCTCAGGTTTAAACCAAGATGAAATAATGGGCTGTGCTAGCATCGGGTCACCTAAGGTGCGGAGTGGGCGGACAACCCCACAGTCCCTAGAGGACTGCCCACACGATCTTAGGATCACTGGTGAGTGGAACACAACATCTGCTCCAATCCAATTGTGCACGGGACCTGAGACAGCACTAGGGTAGCAGAGAACCGGCCTGACCAGGGGCACAAGCCCCTTCTGGTCTGTGCCAGCACTGGGTCACCTAGGGCACGGAGTGGGCAGATACCCCCTCGGTCCCTAGAGCACTACCCAAGCAATCTTAGGATCACTGGTGAGTGGAACACAACAGTTGCTCCAGTCCAATTGTGAAGGACCTATGACAGCAGGAACAAGGACACCAGAGCCTTTCCCGACCAGAGGCTCACGTTCCTTTTAATCAGTTAAGGTTTACCTTGGTTTCAAACAGACCAGACAACTCCATAGTCCTCAAAGGAGACACCACTTCCATGCACTGCAACAAGCCCAGGATCTTAGGACAACAGGATCCAAGGATAACAGGAGCTGGGTCACACTAGTATTTGAGTGTCTCAAAGGAGCTTGACTGCCAAGAACTCTGACACAGCCAGAATCTCAGGTTCACAGGAGCCTACAATCAAAGAATCACAGAGAAATCTGGACTCTGAGAAGTCCTGAATCATCTGGGATTATAGGAAGGACAGGCTCCAATCAGAAATATTGAGGGAAGTAAGCACTAGAGATAATCAGATGGCAGGAGGTAAGTGTAAGAAGAGAAGCAAGAGAAACCAAGGTTACTTGGAATCATCAGAACCAAACTCTCCCACCATAGCCAGTCCTGGATATACCATAACAGCAGAAAAGCAGGACATGGATCTAAAGTCACTTCTCATGATGATGATGGAGGACTTTAAGAAGGAAATACTGGAAATCACAGGTAAACATATAGAAGCCTTTACAGTGGAAACACAAAAACCCCTTAAAGAATTACAGAAAATGCTACCAAATGCTACCAAAAGGAGATGGAATTGAACAAAACCATCCAGGAT
>NC_034610.1:11622540-11623673 GCF_900095145.1 Mus pahari
CAAAAGGAGATCAAGGGGACACAAATTGGAAAGGAAGAGGTCAAAATATCATTACATGCCGATGATATAGTATACATAAGTGGCCCTAAACATTCCACCAGAAAACTCCTAAACCTGATAAACAGCTTCAGTGCAGTAGCTGGATATAAAATTAACTTAAACAAATCAATGGCCATTCTCTACACAAAGGATAAACAGGATGAGAAAGAAATTAGGAAAACAACACTCTTCACCATAGTCACAAATAATATGAAATACCTTGGTGTGACTCTAACTAAGGAAGTGAAAGATCTGTATGATAAGAACTTCAAATCTCTGAAGAAAGAAATCAAAGAAGATCTCAGAAGATGGACAGATCTCCCATGCTCATGGATTGGCAGGATCAACATTGTGAAAATGGTTATCTTGCCGAAAGCAATCTACAGATTCAATGCAATCCCTATCAAAATTCCAACTCAATTCTTCACAGAGTTAGAAAGTGCGATTTGAAAATTCATCTGGGAAAACAAAAATTCTAGGATAGCAGAAACTCTTCTCAATGATAAAAGAATCTCTGGGGGAATCACTATGCCTGACCTAAAACTCTACTACAGAGCAATTGTGATAAAAACTGCATGGTACTAATATAGCAACAGACAGGTAGACCAATGCAATAGAATTGAAGACCCAGAAATGAACCCACACACCTATGGTCACTTGGTCTTTGACAAGGGACCTAAAACCATCCAGTGGAAAAAAGACAGCATTTTCAANAAATGGTGCTGGCACAACTGGCTGTTATCATGTAGAAGAATAAGAATTGATCCATTCTTATCTTCTTGTAGTAAAGTCAAGTCTAAGTGGATCAAGGAACTCCACATAAAACCGGAGATACTGAAACTTATAGAGGAGAAAGTGGGAAAATCCTCGAAGATATGGGCATGGTGGAAAAAAATCCTGAATAGAACAGCAATGGCTTGTGTTGGAAGATCGAGAATTAATAAATGGGACCTCATAAAATTGCAGAGCATCTGTAAGGCAAAAGACACTGTCAATAAGACAAAAAGGCCACCAACAGATTGGGAAAGGATCTTTACTAATCCTAAATCAGACAGGGGACTAATATCTATTATATATAAAGAACTCAAGAAGAC
>NC_034610.1:11624518-11639732 GCF_900095145.1 Mus pahari
AAAAACTCCCATGGAAGGGGTTACAGAGACAAAGTTTGGAGCTGAGACGAAAGGATGGACCATAAAAAACTGCCCCACCCAGGTGTCCATCCCATAATCAGCTACCAAACACAGACACTGTTGCATACACCATCAAGATTTTGCTGAAAGGACCCTGCTATGGCTGTCTCTTTTGAGGCTATACCAGTGCCTGGCAAACACAGAAGTGTATGCTCACAGTCATCTATTGGGTGGAATTCATTGAGTTGTTTTTGGTCATGGTGTTTATTACAACAACAGAAAAGATAACTAATATGTCCTCTCCATTCTTGAGACATGCACATAGGAACTGTATCATTTAAGAATTTCAAATAGAGTGTAAAGTTATTTGCTAGTGCTCCATTTTTGGTTATTGAGCATCCTGCACTGTTACCTCAAAAGAAATAAGCTAATTTTTTTTTTATTGAGTTTTAATGTAAATCAGGGCCACCTTTGAGAAACGTATACCTTAGAAAATTAGAACTCCAAGTTTGAAATTCATCTTCAGAAAATACATAAGGAAAAAGAAAATGGCTCTAGGTAGGGTTGTGAGAACAGATGGGATTGTCTTCTGTTGTGTTTTGAGACAGTCATAGTATATAGCTTACACTGAACTTGAGACTCCCTTGCCTCAGCTACTTACACAGCTGAGGTGATTAACATTGGCAACCAACACCAGCAGAGATTTAAAGTCTCGATGAAAAGGCTCAATCTATATCCTGAGTTGCTGCGCAAAGGAAATCCTTTGGATTATGTTGCAACTGGGATTTTAGAGAAGCGGGAATACAAGAGCAGCTCCATTTTATGAATTTAGGATCCAAATTAGATTAACTTGTCTCAATTATTACGTTAGAAAACAACACTTAGAGAAAGCATTGTTACTTCAGCTCTATAACTTAATGGGATAAAATATTAGAGTCTTGGAATGTTAAAGCTAAAGAGACCTCGGACACTTAATTCAACTCTCATAATTTTAACAGTGAAACACTCTCATTCAGGCTGCATAACTAGCTTAGAATCACGTAACTAGTTTGGAGAACACCAAGTAAAGTTCCACAAGTCATTATCCAGTATTCTTCTGGGTTAAAATTACTGTTTTTTTAGTTTTTTTTTTCAATAGCAAAAGCACTCCTGATGCCTCACATGTCCACTGACTGTAAGATAAAGTTTGGAAAGGATGTCACATCATGGAAGCTCTAGGCGTTTTAGAAATTCTAGGAATGGAAAGGCCAACAGCACGAGCCAATGTCACAGCTGATGATAACAGCATTTGGTTGAGTTTTTTTTTTCATTACATTTATAGTTAGTTCTAGGCATCAGACTCATGGCCACACACGTTGTCTACCACTGAATGATATGAATTTGTTCATATGCAATACCATAGATACACTAATACATTTTAAATCACTGGAATTATTTGAAAAAAAAATGTCATGCTAGGAAGACATTGGCTCATGGTCAAAGCTCTGAACATGATAAAGTTCAAAAGGATCAAGGCTACACGTGTAACTTCTATATATGCACTTGATGGAGATGACTCTTACATGCAGGGTGTGTTTAAACTTTGATTTCAACATTGTGTTGGTGAACTCCATCCAGATTGGGAGCACTAAACTGCCATCTGCACATGTATCTTTTTGCCCAGACATCAGCACAGCTCTTATCTCTCATAAGAGAAACTTATAATTCTAATGAATGGCAGCTATCACAGAGACTCTAGTCAGAGTGTAGAGAATAAGTGTCCGTAGAGTGCTCAACCCCAAATGGGACCCCTGTATCATATAACACATCCTCCTTAGGGGTCAGGGAATACTATAGATCAGACAGTGTAGAGAGATTGTGAGAGTCAGAGTTTCAGGAAGACTACTTGAAATAACAGAGTGTTGCTCTCATGAATCCTCAACAACTGTGATGACCTATAAGATTCCTCTACAAGATGAAGCCAGTTAACATTCATTCTATCATGGACAAGAACCGGGTCCTTAGGACTCCAGCCTCGGACTATTGACAGTTAATGGCTGCTCTAGAGGGAGACTCACTTTTCTTCAGAAATGTGAAGGGTTGCTTTGCACCTTTGGTTGCTTATGGCCCAGTGAGTGGCCCTCTGCTCATGTTCATAGATACATACTAATGGGCAGCTCTAATTGGACTCAGTGGCTTACAGATTTAAAAGACATAAGTGAATATGAAGCGGGGATGTGGACATGATTGAGTATCTGGAAGAGATTGGAGGAGGGTGGTTAGACAAAATATTTTGTGTACATGTATATAAGTCTCAAAGAATAAATACATAGAAGTTTAAAAGTTAAATACTCATTTTTAACTTAATAACTCCCCCCCCAGTGTCACAAGTACTAGCATCATTTGTATATTTTTAGGATTCTAATCATCTTCCTCCAAAGTCTTTTTACCCTAAATACTACAGAACACAGTGTTATCTCTGCCATTTAGAGTTTCCCATCAAACACTGACTGATGGTTTCAAATTCTTTGTCCATGGAAGATTTCATATATAAGGATAGTTATTTTTTTTTTTTTTTAAATAGGATCATTGTTTAGAAAAACAAAAACCAAAAACCAACCAAACAAAAAACCCCAACAGTCTATGGAGTTGATGTGATAACAGGGCAACTTACTGAAGGGGTTGGGGTCGAGTGTATGAAAAGACGCTGCCTTTTCCTTCCCACTTCATTCTTTCTCTCTTTTCTCAGCACTTACTTATCCTAGGGTTCTGGGTTTGGAAGGCAGTTCTTGGACTGTCCTGTACCCACTTCTACTTCATTTCAACAGTTGTGCTTGTTTTGTTCCCAAGTAGCCTTTTTGAAAAGACTAGTTTGCATAAATGAGAAAGTTCAAAATAGATTTAATTAACTCATTAATGTTGCTCAAATGTTAAAAACATTCTTCCTTTATGCTATATTCTTAGACTTATTTTGTAAACAAAAAGTTGAAAAAAGTTAAGATCTGGTGGAAGAAAGGGAATCAGTTTTTAAACATGATTTTTATTTACTTTTATGTGTATGGGTGTTTGCTCTGCAGTGCCAACAGAGGACAGAAGAGGGCATCAGATTCTCAACACCTTGAGTTACTGATGGTTATTAGCCTCCTTGTGGGTGCTGGGAACCCAAGTCATCATTCCAACCTGAATATCACTTTTTAATAGTATAGTTCAATGAGTTTAGGCAACTTTCTATAATTCTGTAATATATACCATAGCTGAAGTGAAGCACATTTTCAACAATACTTTTTTTTAATGTTTATTTGCAACCGATTCTCTCTTCATTTCAGATAAACCCTTGTTTATTATTTCTATTGCCACCATTTTAAGAACATGTTAAACTTGCCCAGTTTTCATGGATACTAAATATTTTAGTCAGATTTCCACTGCTGTGATAAAACACCACGAGCAACTTGAAGAGCTAAGGGTTTAGTTTTGTTTCTAGTTTCCATTCCGTCATAAAGGAAAATCAGAGCAGTATATCGAGGCAAGAACTAGAACAGAGACCATAGAGGAGCACTTACATACTCGCTCTCTCTGGTTGCTCCGTTTGCTCTGTTATTTACAACCCAGCTTCACCTGCTTAGAGACAGCATCACCCACAGTGGGCTGAGGTCTCCCACATCAGTCTTAATCAACGAAACACTACCACAGACTTGCCTATACATCAATATTATGGAAGCAGTTTTTCAGTTGAGGTCCCCCTTGCCAAGATGACCCTGGCTTGTGTCGAGCTGACAAAATATAAACAATCTACAGAAGTTTGATTATATGTCTTCATATTCATTGTGATTCATTCATTGACAAGAGCATGGCACTGCATGCATTCTCTCTTATATATTGCTAGTGGAATTATAAAGCACAGTATAAGCCAGTGCTTCTGACATCCTTATATACAAGAATGTATCCTGTCTATAGCATGTGTGCATGTGTACACACACATACATTTACTTGTAAAATGCTTAAGTGGGACTGGGAAACTTAGGAGGATAAAGAGATTCACTGTGAGAAATCATAATCTAAGGCATAATTGTACTTTTCAATGGTGATGAATACAAAGTAACCTCAGATGCTTCAAGGCAATTATCACTGGGTATGAACCATGTCTTTTCTGCAAACGGAAGACTATGTGTTTGGGACATGGCTATGGGGATGTTTGGGAAACTGAGTTGATTTGCTTCATGTTCATTCTTTATTCTCACTAGAATATGAATTAGTGATTAGAAAACTCAGTAACTGTTTTGTTTTCAGAATGCCTTAGAAGATCTACATATTCATTCTCGGGTCTATTCTCATTTCACCTCCAGGTTCTTCCTATGGAAAGACCTGTAAAGATTCTGATCCATTTACTGTCTTGTTACCACTGCAACCAAACACCTGGCAGTAGTCAATGTAAGGGAAAAGACATTGTTTTGGCTTATAGTATCAAGGAGGCCACTAAGACAGGGAAGCCATGAAAGCAGGGTCATGAAGTGACATTTATACACAGTCATGGAGCAGAATACAAATAAGGAGGTGGAACTAGCTTGTCAAACCTCAAGAACCTTACTGACTTCCTTCTCTCCAAAGCTTCACTTCCTGTAGGTTCTACAACCTTCCAAAATAGCACCCTCATCTGGAAACTTAGCTTCAAAGACATAAACTTATGGCAGATATGTCATAATTAACCAGTCACAGATACTGACTCTTTTAGAACCACAGATGATGATATTGATATGGAAAATTTGGGAGACAGCCATTGATTCGTACCTGGAGTAATTTTCAAGTCCTCGCTGTAGTTTCATCTTATATCTTTGTTTTATAGGTGTTATTTGAAAATTATTCAATTACTAGCAAAGATATACTGCTGATTTATCTATTTTATGAAAATTATTCAATTAACTAGCAAAGATATACTGCTGATTTATCTATTTTATGCTACTTATCTATTTTATATTTATCTATTGAGTGTTTGCCCACGTGTATATGCCTGGTTTCCATGAAGATCAGTAATGATGTCAGAACTCCAAGAACTGCAGTTATAAATGGTTGTGAACTATCAAGTGTGTGCTGAGAACAACCAACCAGTAGGCTGTATTTACACACACACACACACACACACACACACACACACACATGTGGTGGAGGGGGAGGACAGGAGAAATGTTGGGAGTGAGGAAAGGCAAGGAGGAAAATTATGTAATTGTATTATTTTAATAAAATAGGAAAAAAAAAAAGAAAAAGAAAGCAGAAAATCTCCCAAGTTGTCAGACTACAGGAAGATAAAGAGGCTTAAGAAATGAATTCTACGTTAATAGTGACAGTGACATTGAATTGGGGTGACAGCTCAGCCAGTAAAGTACTTATTTTGCAAACACAGGACTTGAGTTTGATCCTGAAAACCATGTTCAAAAAGTCAACAGTGGTGGCATTAGCTTATAATAAAGGTGCTAGCAAGATGGAGACAGGTGGACCCCTAAGGCTCATGGGGGGAAGCCACTCTAGTCTACTTGGTGAGTTCTAGGTCAATGACTAAGAGACTCCATTTCAACTGAGCAAATACAGTGACAACAACGAAGACAACAACAACAACAGCACAAAGGTGGACGAGTGCAGCTGAGAAATGACACTTGAGGCTGCTGTTTGGCCATGCATATACAAGGGCACACGAATACTCACCCACATGTATATGTATCCAAACATATATCTGCACATAGATGCAAGCACCATGCACACAAATGTGCTGTACAATTATTAATTATTGATCATATTATATGAGCTATATTACCAGAAGATAATAACATGAGGAAACTCAAGTCATATGATACTGGAAATACTTTATATCTATCAATATGAAATGATTCTAAAATGTTAACACCAAAGATAAGGTAATAAAAATTTTTCTTCCTGATTATAGTTATCCACAAAGGACTGGGAAGTATGGCATGGTAGAAATAGGCTAACAATAAAGTACTTTCCAAAGAAATGATGAGTATGAGAACAACAGCGACAGTGAGTAAGAGCGATTTTTATGTCTATTTTATTTTCATTTTGCTTTTCATCCACATCAGATAAGGGCTTGATGCTTCACTGGATAGATGATGCTGCCTACAGTTTAACTGTAACAGAGACAAGGACATAATTTCATTAATTTTTTTGTATTTTCTTTTTATTTTATGTGTACGAATGTTTTGTATGTCAGTGTGCCACCTACATATGCCAGAGGAAGACAAAAGAGAATATTGGATCCCATGGAACTGAGGTTTTGAATGATTATGAACTGTAGGTGCTGGGAATTGAACCTGAGTCTTCTGCAAGAGCAGTAAGTGGTGTTAACCACTGAACCATCTCTCCAGTGCCAATGCACATAATTAAAACAAAGAAAGGTTCCTGTTTCATTTTAACAATTCCAAACCCTTAAAATCTAAGCAAGATGGATTAATTGATTTTACTTTTGAAACTCAGTACAAAGACAATAATCTCACACAAGATATTTGCATCTGACTTAAAAAATGAAATTCTTAGATTCATAACCCATAGTTGGGTTACATCTCTTATTTTCATGGATTAAATTAACTTTCTCAGAAGCAGGGAGAAATCATACATTCTTTTACTGAACTTTTCTTAAAACACATATAATTTTGCTTGGAGGAGAGATTGGACAGCAGACAGCCACATTTCTTTTCCTTTTATGGAAGATATTTTTTTCTCTTAGTGCTAGGGCTTGAACCTGGGACCTCACACATGCTACTTGAACACATGGCAACAGTCTCAACCCAGAGAAAACTTTTATGAATCTCAGACTTCTCTAGAGCTTTCCAGTAATGAGTGTTCCGAGGGAAACAAGAGTAAAATGAAGCGCCATTGTCCTGTGTCCCTAAAGTAATATGGCTGTTCCCGTCAGTCTTAGGTCACGAAACATTAATTGTTTACTGCAAACATCCTGGAAGTGAATCTTTAAAACATCTTCTGGGACTTTTAAGACCTCAAGTAAAATTGAAGTCTTTTGGGGGAGTAGTGATTCATGACTTTGTTCCTTGGGAATCCTGGGAACAGATGTTCTCAATACCACCCACCATGGTTGTGTCAACTCCAAAATAAAGTGGTGAACTGAGGCAGCTTTCCAGACAGAGCTGTTCACAAAGCAATTTGGGACTTAATTATTTTGGTGTCACATGGGGCAAATCAACCAACTCCCCTAGGCAAGTAAAGCACTCCCTTTTAGGGAATTTTTGTAGAGAAAAGATCAGAACATAAGCAAATGTTTGGTCATAGACACAACTGAGATATTTTAATCTACTTAAACAGCTTAGTGATTAATACAGGCAGGGCTGTGTGACATAAGTACATTATATATGTGCATGAAAATATAATGAAACCAATTATTTTGTAAAATTAATTATTTGCTAATAGAAGAGTTAATTAAGAGCTTTGCTAAAAGCGCTTCTCATTTAAGTTAGGCTGCGGAGTTAGAATTTCATCAGTAGCAGAAGAAGAAAGACAAAGAATTGAGTAATCATGTGTTTTAGGGTTGGAACATCTCATTTTTTTAAAATAAGGGTGGTAAAATAGGGCCTTTCCTGGAGCATCCTTGGTGGGTCCTATTTGTCCCAGAACCATTACTAACTGTTCTCACTGCCCAACAAAACTCAAATTAAATGACCAATCCACTGAGAGGTCACTAAGTGTAATATCAACTCAAATGGTTCTTCCAGTATCTGAATTCCAGAGAAGCAGGCCTGGAGAACTGATGTATGTGAACATACATAAAAGATATCATTCTTTGAAACCCCAAATTGCATGTCCTGTTAGTGTGTGTGTGTGTGTGTGTGTGTGTGCATTTGAATGTGCATGTGTATATGATTTTGATGTTTGGAATTTTACAAATGAACAACTTGAAATTTCTGAGCTTTAATAAAAATATTAACTTTTGACAGTGTCTTAGTTAGGGTTTCTATTGCTTCAAAGAGACACCATGACTCTCTCTTTCTTTTTTTTCCAATTTCAATTTCATTTTAATTACTTATTTTTTTTTTTTTACACTCCAGATTTTATTCCCCTCCCAACCCACCCTCTGACTTTTCCAAATCCCATACCTTCTCCCTGTACCATTGTCTCCATGAGGATGTCCCCACCTGCCACCCGCCACCCCCCCCCCACCTGACCTCTAAACTCCCTGGGTCCTCCAGTCTCTTGAGGGTTAGGTGCATCTTCTCTGAATGAATACAAACCTGGCAGTGCTCTGCTGTATATGTGTTGGGGACGTCATATCAGCTGGTGTATGCTGCCTGGTTGGTGATTCAGTGTCTGAGAGATCTTGGGGGCCCAAGTTATTTGGGACTGCTGGTCTTCCTACAGGGTTGCCCTCCTCAGCTTCTCCCAGCTTTTCCTTAATTCAGCCACAGGGGTCAGTAGCTTCTGTCCATTGGTGGGGTGCAAATATCTGCATCTGACTCTTTGAGCTGCTTGTTGGGTGTTTTGGAGGGCAGTCATACTAGTTTTTGTGAGTGCTCCATAGCCTCACAAAAAGGGGCCTTGGGACATCCCCTTGAACTGCCGGTATGGATATAGTGGAACAGGTGCCTCTGTGGCATGGTGGGGTATCTTTTGGGTATATTCCCAAGAGTGGTATTGCTGGGTCTTCAGGTAGATCTATTTCCAATTTTCTGAGGAACCTCCAGATTGATTTCCAGAATGGTTGCACCATATTGCAATCCTACCAGCAATAGAGGAGTGTTCCATTTTCTCTACATCCTCTCCAACATGTGGTTTTGATCTTAGTCATTCTGATTGGTGTAAGGTGGAATCTCAGGGTTATTTTGATTTTGCATTTCTCTGATCACTATGGACTTTGAACATGTATTTAAGTGATTCTCAGCATTTTGCCAATCCTCTGTTGTGAATTCTCGGTTTAGTTCTATACCCCATTTTTAATTGGATTGTTTGGTTATTTGGTGGTTAGCTTCTTGAGTTCTTTATATATTCTGGGTATTAGCCCTCTATCAGATGTGGGGTTAGTGAAGAAGTTTTCCTAATCTTTAGGTTGCCGATTTGTCTTCTTGACTATGTCCTTTCCCTTACAGAAGCTTTCCAGTTTCATGAGGTCCCATTTATCAATTATTGATCTTAGAGCATGAGCTATTGGAGTTCTGTTTAGGAAATTTCCCATGACAACTCTTATATAAAGGAAAACATTTCATTGGAGCTGGTTTACAGTTTCAAAGGTTTAGTTTATTATCACCACTGTGAGGTACTGAGCAGTAGGCAGGCAGACATGGTGCTGGAGAAGAAGCTGAGAGCTCTACATATTAATCTGCAGACAACGGGAGACTGCCATCCCAGACCTCAAAGTCTACCTCCACAGTGACACTTCCTCTAGCAAGGCCACACCTCCACATAGTGCCACTCCCTATGGCCAAGCATTCAAACACATGAACATATAGCAGCCAAAGATATTCAAACAATCAGGACAATGATTTCACTAGTAATACTAGAAACAGGGTCTAAATAGTTCTTATATTATCTATAATGGTGAATTGTATGATTTAGTTTAATATGATAAACAAATGAGCTCCTTTGTTTAAAAGCATTTATTACTGAATATTTTTCAAGAGTTTTAATAAAAATTCAGGTTTGGTTTCAAATATAAACCACAGAGATGTCATTATAATTTAAACATTAATGATTTAAAGTAAATTGGGGACTAGGGGTGCAGTTTGATGGGAGAGTACATACCTAGCAAGTTCCTAAATTATGTTTAAAATGTATGTTTATTCCTTATTACAATCATATAATTTCAGACATTGCTCTTATTTTAAAAACAAGATCAGAGCTCTGAGGTAAGCAGCTGGTTAAGGTTCGCACACATTTGGGTGCAGATCACCCAGATGTTTTTTCCCCCGAATTTCAACCCAAGAATATTTCCCCAGTACCATATGCCCAATATCCTCCCATTGCTTCTGTGTGCCCTTGTATCCCTTCAATATTCCATATATCCAGGCAATATATATTGCTCATATTAATTTATCACTTCCTTCCTCCAACTTCCCTTATATTCCTACTGTCATTTCTCCAGCTTCATGTCCTCATTTTATTTATTTATTTTTGTCGTTAAGACCTCCTAGGTAGAGGTATATTTAGTTCTGTCCATGTGCACATTGGTATGTGACTACCCATTAAGGCACAAGTAACCACCATCACTTAAATCTCCAAAACAGAGTGACTTATCCACCCGTTGGTGGTTTTCAATTGCCAGTATCTCCTCTGATAGGATTGGGGCCTTGGAGGCTCGCCCTTCATCGGTGTTGGAATTTTGGTTGGCTTGAGTTCATGCAGGTCTTGGACAGGGGACCACAGCTGCTGTGAGCTGATGTCATGTCTTTTCCCATGATCTCCTTCCCATCTGTCAGCTCTTGCATTCTTCCCATACCTTTGCTGGGAACTCTGAAGTTCCTTAAGCCTTGGCTAACAGGAGGTTAATAAAGAGGATCCCTTTGTAGCTGAGCATTCATAGCTATTTACACTCAGTACCTTGACCAGTAATGAGTTTCTGCATTAACTACTACCCATAGCAAAAAGAGGTTTCTTTGACCAAAGTCAAGAATAGCACTAACCTATGGGTATAAACATAAAGTTTTAGGATGCATTTTGGCATTTTACATTTGATGAGCCTGACTATGTAGACACGGCAGAGAATTCCTGATGCATGTGGGTAGTGTGGGGTATAGATTATATGCAGATATGCATGTGGGTAGTGTGGGGTATAGATTATATGCAGATAAAGATACATGTAGAGATGATAGATGAATCTACACAGAGAAAAATATTTGTGCAATGATATATTACGTTCTTCTGTCTGGGATAGCCTCTTGATCATAGAACATCTGGGTGAGATAAGAGTGTCATAAAAGTAAATAAAAGGGATCTCTCTCTCTCTGGTTTATTTAGGAGAAAGAAGGAGCTGAACTTCTATTACACCAGTCAGTAAGTCCTAAGCAGATAAAAGGACCAGGCTTGCACTGGCATTGCAGTTCCGTGGAAGGGAACATCAAGCCTGGGTAACAATACCCTTTCCTCTTTTGGGGAAAAATGTTTATTATTATGGAGATGAGTGAAAATACAGAATAGTTATAAGGGCTTAATTCTCATAGTATGGTGATAAGAGAACAGTTTAGATAGGGAGATTCCAGAAAACACATATTTCCCAGCGTTGTTATAGAGTGGGGTCTTGTAACAGTTGCTATTTAGGATACAAATCCTCTTCCCTCACTTATTCCTCCTTAAGACAGGTCCTTTGACTCGGCCTGCTGTCATCGTGGTGTTATCATAGGACTCTCATCAGAGCTGGCACCTGTGGTGAGTATGCTTTGCATGGGCATGTGTGTCTAATGGGCAGTACTTGTCCTGTAGTGAGCGTACTCCTCGAGGCCTATGCCATGTACATCTGATAGGCAGTACTGGACCTGAAGAAATTTTATTTTACAGATTGATTTCTCACATCACCTATGGTCTCTCATCTTCCCATCGGAATGAATCAATTGCATCATCTGCCACAAATCATTGTGTCTGCCGGGTGTTTATTCTTAGGCAAAATTACAGACTTCGTATCTATCTGTGAGGAAGAGAAAGCACGGGTGTGCTGATGAGTTTCAAAGCTGACTCATTTCCAGGGAGGAGAAAGGCAAGAGGCTGACCTGTTTCCCATCGGTGGATTGAACCCTGGAAGGCCAAGAGTGCTTTCTGTTTTACATTTAGATGAAATGTTCGTTCTCCCAGAAGCTTCCGGTGATTACCACAGGAGAGATTTCGAGCAGCATGTTGAGAGGGGTGATTACATTTCCCTCACATACACTTGGTCTTTCTTTTGATTTCTGAGGTATGAAGGGTTCTAAACGGCAAGTGCCAATAGGTTCTCTGATTCAACCCTTTGAATAGCACTTTGCCTTGGAGGATAAAAGGCTTTCAGAGTGAGATGTTTCTTCCCACGGGGGATTTCAGACTCTGCTATCATCTTAAGAGCTAGGCTACCTATAAAGGCAGGTCTATGGAAAATGCAAACAGTGTTCTGGCCTAGAGATGATCATCTTCCACTTTACCTAAAAATTCAGATTCATTTGCAGTTCTGCTTTCAAGGCTGGTCCACTTCCCTCTAAAACCATTGTTTTTAAAAGTACATTTATTTTTGTAATATAGATCATCTCTTCTCTTAATTTTTTTAAATTTATTATGCTTATAGTTCTATATAACAGTATACTTATTTGCATATTGTTAATTTACTTATCAAACTGTGAGATATCTTTGAATTTCCTGTCACAGTCACAGATTGCTTCTGTGGTCACCTAGCAACTTGGATGTAGCACATTCTGAATTATATGGAGTAGCTCTGATTATGGAGGATGTTGTATTATGCAGTGTGCTTGAGGATACAAGGGGCGGGGAAAATCAATAGGAAGAGCAGAGAAGCATTCCATTGTTCCTTCCCCACAACTCCTGGGAACATCTGGTTTCATTAATCTCCAGTGCCTCACTCTATGTGATAGACACATCCTGTGTTTCCATTCATCTCAAGCACGGTCCATTGAGAACTGCTCTTGCATAGCAGTATGGGCAGATGCTTTTAAAATGTGTGTTTTTCAATGGATTCCAATGGAACAGCATTGTCCAGCAGAGTGAGAATGAAACGCGCCATGTTTTACCTTATGAGAATTGGTGTATGGTTCAGGTCAGAAACAAGTTTAGGCTCAGTTTAACAAACTGGGTGGTCTGAGCTCTAATTTCTTGCAGATTATCAGTGTGGGGCTAATGTTGACAACTGCAGAGTGAATTATGTTTGAGCTTCCCTAGTGTGGTCTCTGAAAGACTGAACTCAGTACCAGCGTATGGTGCAGAAACATCGGGAGATTCTCTATCAGGAGCATTAGCTACTAAAAATCAAAATGAAGATCACATGATTAAAAATTCCAGAATAAAGTTGGGATCCTGTGTACCCTGACTTTGTTGGAATGTTTATAGTTAAAAAGGAGATGATTTTTAGAGTCTGACATATATATATTTAAAATACACCTAATACAACAATTCAGCTAATTTTACTTTGGAAAATGTAGTTTAATCTTACTAAACCTAAATTATGACCATATATAAAGCTGGAATAAAACTGTCTACCTTAAGGGACAGTAAGAATCGAGTGAGAAAATGGGCAGTGTGCTGTACCAACTGGTATGGATTTTCAAATTCCTTTCACAACAGAAAAGGAGGTAAAATATACGCTGTATTCTGAGTCGATTCTATTAAAGGCCATGGATCAAGTTGCTTTTTTTTTTTTTTAAATATTGGGGAAGTTGGAAAGACCACAGTAATGCCAGGAGTTGTGAAGATAGTGAACTCAGACACTGGGAGGCATTCCATACACATCAGCAGAGATGCAATTTAGTTGAGCTCTTAAAATAGAAGGCATATGATTCTGCAGGCAGGTTTTAGCTCACTGAATTTTCTATCCAACAAATTGTTTCTCGGGCTTATGACACTGTGTTTTAGCACTTATGAAGCCAAACCCAGTCCTTTTAAAATCAGAAAAATCAGTCCTACAATAGCCAACACATTCCCATAATACTAGAAGTGATCCGTTCATGAAGGTCGAGGTTACAACTTTGTTACCCTTGAAAGATCTCACTTCCCAGGGCCATGGCAGCTTAACTTTAGCAAGAGTGTTGGAACAGAGATTCAAAACATGACCAATCAAGAGACAGTTCTCCTTTCTTTTCAGTTCTCATCCTTTCTTAAAAAATAATTTTAAGGAATTATTTATTAAATTTTCTCTTGTATATGTGTGTGCCTGTGTGGTTTTATTTGTACCATGTTTGTGCAGCTATTGCATTGTATCCCCTGCAATCAAGGTTGCAGGTTCCTGTGAGCTGCTTAATGTGGGTGCTGGGAACTGAACCCCGGACCTCTGGAAGAGCAATACTAGTTCTTAGCACCTGAGTCATCCTGAAGCCCTAAAAAGATTTTTTTTTTTTGTGGCGTTGAGGATTGAACCTCGGGTCTTCTGAAGATAGGGCTTAGTCTAACTGTGAAGAGAGATTTTTCCCTTAGAAGTCTTTAAATGTCCAGGAATCAATCATGTCAAGTTCTTGGCATTATTTCTTACATCTCCTCCTCTTAGACATTTCTTTTGGCATAAATTATCACAAGTTGATGCCTAGTTGCTTAGGTTAGAGAATAACTTTTAAAGAATTTTGTAGTGCAAATTCTTTCTACCAAAATATTTTCTAAAAAACCAAAATTGAGTGAGTGTGTGTATGTGTATGTGTGTGTGTGTGTGTGTGTGTGTGTGTGTGTGTGTGTGTATGTGTGTGTGTACAATATGTGGAACCACAGACATTTGCAGGATTCCCAGCTTGTTATGTTGTTTCTGGGATCTGACTGCTCATGATGTGTAACAAATGACCCTAACAGATGAGGGTGGTGCCCACCTACACTGCAGCCCACAGACTATGCAGTATGCAGGATTGCCTTAATAACTTCATAAAGTTCTCTGGAAGAAGACTGGTCAGGTATCTTTGGAGCAATGTTGACAATGTCATCAAAGGTGGCTTTTCCACTTTGTTAATGTGTTTTTTTCTGATTCTTTCTGTTTCTTGATGGATCCTTTAGTGTTATGATGATCAGGGGAGAGGCTCAGACTTTTCCTGTCATGGGGTGCCTTAGAGATGCCATCACTATATTTCTTTTGTGGAAAGACAGACTTAAGAAACCAATCTTGGGGACCAAGATGGATGTGTTATCAACCTTGCCCTGGTATACATGAGGTACATGACTTTGATCTCATTGGGCTGAACAAGGTAAAGGAGGCTCAAATGAATCCTGATTCTGGATAACTGAAGAAAGTTACACGATGACACCTCCCCCGCCACTAGTTGAAAGCCAAAAGCTATCTATCTATTTTAAATTAGAGACCTGGATTCTGGAGACAGTTTCTGCTACCAGCCATTCTGAAACTTATCCACTATGACTATTTTTTTTCCTGACAAATATAGATAGTACCAGATATGCTAAGGAGAGCACAGGTATGTGAGTTAATGTGAATGGGTATTTGACAACGTGATGCTTTCTGAAAAAAATCATGATCCTGCTGGGTGAGAATAGCAATATGCTCTAGTGTTAACCAATGGTGCTGTAATTTTATTATAGATTCTAGGCCTTTATTTTTTTTTTTTTTTTT
>NC_034610.1:11639743-11657788 GCF_900095145.1 Mus pahari
GGAGACCGCTTCTGGGTAGACCCCAAGCCTTAGTACTGCTCTCGGGCGCACTCCCCTCCTCGGGTGAGGAAAGGCGCTGGATGCCAGGCGGACACCCGATTCTAGGCCTTTAAACAGTTATTTTTGGATAATTTCACTTTCACCTATAACTAGATTGTTCTCTATTTTAAAAATTGGATATTTTATTTGTTTGCATTTGAAATGTTATCCCATTTCCAACTTTTCTTTTTTTTTTTAAAGATTTATTTATTAATTATACATAAGTACACTGTAGTTGTCTCCAGACACTCCAGAAGAGGGTGTCAGACCTTGTTAGGGATGGTTGTGAGCCACCATGTGGTTGCTGGGATTTGAACTCAGGACCTCCGGGAGAGCAGTCGGTGCTCTTACCCGCTGAGCCATCTCACCAGCCCCCATTTCCCACTTTTCCCTCTGCAAACCCATATCCCATCCCCCCTTACCCTGCTTCTATGAGGGTTCTCCCTCACCCACCCACCCACTCCCGCCTCACCTGGCATTCCTCTAAACTGGGGCATCCAGCCTTCACAGGACCAAGGGCTTTCCCTCCCATTGATAAGGTCCCTTCAGCTCCTTCAATCCCTCCCCTAACTTTTCCATTGGGGTCCCTGTGCTTAGTCTGATGGTTGATTGCAAGCATCCATATCTGTATTGGTCAGGATCTGGCAGAGCCTCTCAGGAGACAGCTGTATCAGGCTCCTGTCAGCAAGCACTTCTTGGCATCAGCAATAGTGTTTGAGTTTGGTATCTGTAGGTGGAATGGATCCCCAGATGGTGCAGTCTCTGGATGGCCTTTCTTTCAGTCTCTACTCCATTCTTTGTCCCTGTATCCTTTAGACAGGAACAATTCTGGGTTAAAAATTTGGAGGTAGGTGGGTGGCCTCACCCATCAACAGGAGGTTAGGCCATACCTCACCTCTGGATATGGTCTCAATGGGTTCTCCCTCCTCTTTGTGGGATATTTCAGCTAATGTCATCCCTGTGGGGTCCTGAGAGGCTCTTGCTTTCCTGGCCATCTAGGACTTTCTGGTTGCTACCTCCAGTTCCCCATCCCCCATTGCTCTATACTTCTGTTCAATTTCCTGACCCTCTGTACTTCTCTTCTATATCCTCCCACTGATGCTGCTCTTCTTATTTTTCTCCCCCTCCTTTCCTCCTCCCAAGCCCCTCCCACCCTCTACTTCCCTTGATTATATTGTTTCCCCCTTCTAAGTAGGACTGGAGCATCCACTCTTTGGTCTTCCATCCTCTTGAGCTTTATGTGGTCTTTAAGTTGTATCTTGGGTAGGTATTTCATGCTCTTTGCCTAATACCCACTTATCAGTGAGTGCATACCATAATGTACTTTTTTGTGATTGAGTTACCTCACTCAGGATATTTTCTAGATCCATCCATTTGCCTATGAATTTCATGAAGTGTTTGTTTTTAATAACTGAGTAGTACTTCATTGTATAAATGTACCAGATTTTCTGTATCCTTTCCTCTGTTGAGGGACATCTGGGTTGTTTCCAGCTTCTGGCTATTATAAATAAGGCTGCTATGAACATAATGGAGTATGTGTTTTTGTTATATGTTGGAGCATCTTCTGGGTATGTTCCCAGGAGTGGTATAGCTAGATTGTTCTTATACTCTACTTGCTGTGAGAGTTTTCTTTGTCCTTCCAGTAGATTGGAACTCTCTGAGGATAGGCAAGTTTTAATGTTTTTCAGTATCCCCTAGTACCTACCAAAAGGCTTTTTGCTGGGTGGGAATTCGATGAGTATTTATTAAATAATTTTCAGGGGGAGAAACACACTCTGGAGCACATATATGTAGGACTTCAGATTATGTTTTGATTAATATTTGTAAAAGAGAGGCAGAAGAGGCATACTTTAGTTACTTTTCCTGTTGCACAATAAAGTACCCTGATCAAAGCAGTTTAAGGAAGAAAGAGCTTATTTCATTTGAAAGTTCCAGGGTATACATTAGCTTATGGCAGGAAGCCTGTTTCGGCAGGAAGAGGAGGCAGCCAGTGGTACTGTGTCCACACTCAGGAAGCTGAGTGATGGCGGCCTGGGTGCTGTTGCTTGTGCTCTCTTTTTGAATCAGTTCTGGACCCCAGCCTATGGGATGGTTGCTACAGGCAGGATGCATTTGTGCACTATGTAAAGGTTATCTTTGAGTTATTCCAATGATGATTTCTCTGCATATCTTCCTTCAATCTAGGCACTGCATTATAATGCTTAGATCAAGAATCTCCTGTCTCAAGTTTGTGTACAAATTCTTACCATTAATTCTCTGCCTTGTCAATAGATACTAACCAGCTGTTGTCTGGGGAGAAGAGAGAACAGGGTGCTAATGTCTACCAGCCAAGGGGAGGAGAGAGGAAGAAGAGAAAGCAGACTGGCCACAAGGAGGAAGGAAGATAAAGTTCTTGAGAACTCAACAGAAAATCGGAGGCCTAACTCTAAATGTTTGGGAGCATGGCTGGAAGGGAGCCAGATTAAGTTAATGTAGATCAATATTTGCCATGTATTAAGCTTTAAATCAGTCTTGGTCTCTCTGTCTAGCAAAGGTAAAGAACTATAACTGGTAAATTAATTAACTAATTGTTTACATTTATATTAAAATGATTTACTTTACACTTTAGTTGTGTCATTTCATCTTGTTTAAGTAGATTATCATCTAGTCATCTAGCTAATCCCTTACGGACAGAAGAAGAGATTTCTTTCCGTGGTGATTGTAAATCTGGTCAAACTAACAATCTGTACAAACTATTACAATGCATTAAGAATAGATAAAAGTCCCCAAAAGTGATGCTATTAAAATTTCATTTTAATGAAACAATTTTGGAAACAGTAGAAAGGGTAAATATTTTAACTTGCAGAGAGGTAATTCTGGCCTGAGGAGTAGACATTCAAATGAAATACAAAAATGGAGAGACAGAAGGAAGCAAAGGGAACTTAGTGTGTGGAAGATAGGAGTGACTACACAACTGGAAACGAACCATACTTAGAGTAGCAAGGGCCTAGTTATGTTCCTCAAACATGTGCAGTCTTAGAAAACATCTTTTTACATTGATGTTCCTAGCTTTAGGCTCTTTTGAAATAGTTATAGGACAGGGTTTGATTTTGCTTGTTTGTTTGTTTGTTTGTTTGTTTTTTCATGCAAAAGAGAATTTTACTCTTGTATTTGACAATTTGTTTTTGTCATTGGCTACATCTTCTAGAAGAGGTTAAAAGAGTTCATCACGGTCCCAAGTGTGCCATGAAAGCCCAGCAGCTTGTGAAGCAAACAAAAGCAGCAGGAAGATATTCCAGCCCCTCCAGTGGAGAAGCCAGGCATTTCAATCCTGCTAGTGTTGTTCAAACTCAGAAGGATCACATTAATGAAGGCTGTCAGAACAGCCTGTACTGATGGGGAAAAAAGAGAATTTGGTAATATTTCAGTCAAAGAAGAAACATATGTATTTGTTAACAAGAGGGAGAAGTCAGTGGCCATATTTCCATAGCTCCTTTTAATTAAATTGCTTCAAAATGACCACAGCAGAAACTGCCTCAGCAGACCACTCGGGTAAGTCATCTAACCAAAGCGAGGAACAGAGTGATTTGATAGGGTGTTTTCCGAAAGCCCCCCTCATGTAGCTAGGACTGCACGGACACAATTTGGCCTTCTGAAACATTTTTCAATATCTGAAATCTCTGAATGTCCAAAACAATAGGCCACTTTACTTGCACATTCTATTTAACTGACTTAGGAAAGCAATAACAATAAAAATATTTGAGTTCCACCCAGTATTATCTTTTGTCCTAGAATAAGTATAATAAGGTGTTTTGTTTGTTTGTTTTTGCCACGTTATGGTCTTGGACACACACAAACACTTGGTAATATCTGTTGTATTAATAATGACTAAGTATAGCTATATAATTCTGGGACATAGTCAGTAGGTGTTTAACTTGTGCATAAATAATTAGAAGTGAAATAGTAATTTTGACCAGATGTTCGGTAATGTGTAAATTCATATTTGGCAGCAAAGATCAGTTATTGTGATCTTTCATCGGAAGCTTTTTCTGTGGGTATGGACTTCATCCTATCTCCATGTGTATAGGTACCTCCCATGATGTTGGGGGGGTTCCTTTTGTACTTTTTTATGCAGTAAAACATATGATAATGATATGTGTATAGAAAATGGGGACTTTGGCAGGTTATAGGTAATTTACAAATAGAATAAACATTAGGTCTAAGTTTTTTTTTTTAAGTTAATTTAACGTCACTCTTGAAACGAACTTTGGCATACATCTTTCACTATGGATCAATCATCAGTATTTTCAAAATATATCTACAAGGATCTAATCCCTTCTCACCACCTCCATTGCCGTCTCAGTGTAAGTAAGCTCATCCTCACTACCTGAGTTTACCCACCTAACTGCTGTCTGTTTCTTCAATGTAGTGGTCCTGTCAAAATACAACCCAAACCATGTTAGTGCTTCTCTGTTATATATCGTAGAAAAGTTGGTTTTATATTTCTGGCCTCCACATAAACACACACACATACAAACATATACACACAGATATACAGACATACACACACACACACACACACACACACACACACACACACACCCCACTACATGCACACACAAAAAAAGCATGCTGATATTTCAGTACTTTGTGTAGAACCAAAATCTTTCCCTTCAAACATGGTGGAGATCATATACAGTTGACTATCAAAATTGATATTTATAATACCAATACACCATCAAGAAAAATATATAGAGGGATAAGTCATTGCAATGATAGGTTACAAGAACAATTAAACTATACTTATCATTTAAAAGTTTGTTTGTTTTCCTTTAAAATTAAATTATTTCTCATTATGTCACAAATTAAGATAATTGGTTTCTTGGACTTGATTTTTAATCTTTATCTTTAGCACTTCATTCTTGACCTCAGAGGAGGACTGATCATGGTAGTTTCTCAATTGAGCAATACTGAATGGCTGAGAAGCACCTGAAAAAATGCTCAACATCCTTAATCATCAGGGAAATGCAAATTAAAACAACCCTGAGATTCCACCTCACACCAGTCATAATGGCTAAGATCAAAAATTCAGGTGATAGCAGATGCTGGCGAGGATGTGGTAAAAGAGGAACACTCCTCCATTGCTGGTAGGATTGCAAGCTTGTACAACCACTCTGGAAATCAGTCTGGTGGTTCCTCAGAAAATTTGACATAGTACTACTGGAAGATCCAGCAATACCTCCCCGGGCATATATCCAGACGATGTTCCAACTGGTAATAAGGACACAGGCTCCACTATGTTCATCTCAGCCTTATTTATAAAAGCCAGAAGCTGGAAAGAACCCAGATGTACCTCAATAGAGGAATGGTTATAGAAAATGTGATACATTTACACAATGGAATACTACTCAGCTGTTAAAAACAATGAATTTATGATATTCTTAGGCAAAAGGATGGATCTGAAGGATATCATCCTGAGTGAGGTAACCCAATTACAAAAGAACTCACATGATAGGCACTCACTGATAAGTGGATATTAGCCCAGAAACTTAGAATACCCAAGATACAATTTTCAAAACACATGAAACTCAAGAAGAACGAAGACCAACGTGTGGATACTTCATTCCTCCTTAGAATAGGGAAGAAAATACCTATGGCAGGAGTTACAGAGACAAAGTTTGGAACTGAGATGGAAGGATGGATCATCCAGAGACTGCCCCACCTATCCTTTAATCAACCACCAAACACAGACACTATTGCATATACCAGCAAGATTTTGCTGAAAGGACCCTGATATAGCTGTCTCTTGTGAGGCCATGCCAGTGCCTGGCAAATACAGAAGTAGATGCTCACAGTCAGCTATTGGATGGAACACAGGGCCCCCAATGGAGGAGCTAGAGAAAGTTCCCAAGGAGCTAAAGGGGTCTGCAACCCAATAGGAGAAACAACAATATGAACTAATCAGTACGCCCAGAGCTCATGTCTCTAGCTGCATATGTAGCAGAAGATGGCCTAGTCGGCCATCATTGGGAAGAGAGGCCCCTTGGTCTTGCAAACTTTATATGTCCCAGTACAGGGGAAGGCCAAGGCCAAGAAGTGGGAGTGGGTGGGTTGGGGAGCAGGGTTGGGGGAGAGTATAGGGGAATTTTGGGATAGCATTTGAAATGAAGAAAATATCTAAAAAAAATTGTTTTTTAAAAAAGAAAATACAGTAAATGATCTGGGAGAAATGTAGCTGAAGAGACAAGCTCACCAGTTAGCTATGCTTCTTCTTCTTGCAGAGGGCCTGAATTCAGTTCTTAGAACCTATGTTTGGTGACTCACAACAGCTTGTATGTAGCTCTACGAATCTAACTCCCTCCACTGGCCTTTTTGGTCTTTCCAACACACATGCACATACCTCCCCCGACAAAGGCATACATTTGGAAAACCTTTTTAAAAAACTAGGGAAGGAAGAAACAGATGAAGGATGTAGGAGGGAGGGAAGAAAAGAGGACTGGGGAGGGGGCCAGAAATAATTAGAGAAGACAAGAAATAATTTGGAAAGCTCTTGTCTTTGAGCTGAGTATCACATATTAATGGTTTGTTTTTAGGTAGATATAGAGGACATTGAATAATGAGAGGCAGTGATCCAAATGCCTTGCTGATCATCTTAATGTATGCGAAGCTCACACTATAAGTGTTTTAAATGGAGCCTTCATTTAATAGCAACTTTCCTATTACTCAGTCCATTCAAATAGAATCTAGGTGCAGGAGAGTTCCTGGGGACAGTTTAGTACAGAATTTCACAGCACAAACACAAAGTGATCTTGTTTCTCAGAGGGGGACATTGCCAAATGTTTGGGAAGAGTTTTAGTTGTCATAGCAAAGTGGTAATGCATCAGGTAGTTAGAATCAAGGAATGCTTCATACATCTTCCAATAATACGTAGGAGGGCACTCAATTCCATAGCGTTTTCTTGCTCAGAAAAAAGTAGTGTTGATGGAACCCTGGTTTCCAGAGTGCTCGTAAGATTTAGACCAATATCTAAAATCTATGATAGCACCAAGTGTAATATTATTTTTACGAGTAGAATTTTAAAAACTATAATCCCATTGAGGTTATATAAATAGTTACATACATATGGATTATAAATGAAAGTTTTCAGAGTACCCCTTAAAGTCCATGTTGATATTTTAGTGTGTGACAGCCACTAGTACACCCTCCTAATATTTCTCTATAGTACTGGTTTGTATTTCTTTATTTTGTGATATTGTAACAGGATAGTTGGGATCGGGTAATCTGCAGTAATTTATCGGCTCTCAGTTCTCATAGCTAGGATGTTTACAGACCTTCTTGTGTCGAAGCAGAACTTCAAATAGCACAACAGAGAAACTGGCCTGAGCATCATTATTACCCATAATATTAATCTATTCACAAGGGCTCTGCCTTCACAGTGTAAATACCACCAACCCTAACCTCCCAACACCGTAATATTAGAGATCAAGTTTCTACTCTTGAATTCTGGAGGCCATATCTACACCATAGCCCTATTTTTTTTTTTTTTTTTTTTTTTTTTTTTTTTTTTTTTTTTTTTTTTGTGGACGTTTCCTTTGTTAACCTTTCCATTGTTTTCCCTTTTCTAGGTCTCCCCTCCGAAACCCCCTATCTTATCTCCCCCTCCCCTGCCTCTATGAGGGAGCTACCCCACCCACCCACCCANGAGATCAAGTTTCTACTCTTGAATTCTGGAGGCCTTCTCTGCACCATATCCCTATTTTCCTTTTTTTTTTTTTTTTTTTTTTTTTTTGTGGACGTTTTCTTTGTTTACATTTCAATTGTTTTCCCTTTTCTAGGTCTCCCCTCCGAAACCCCCTATCTTATCTCCCCCTCCCCTGCCTCTATGAGGGAGCTACCCCNCCCACCCACCCACCCAATCCTGCCTCGCTACCCTCACATTCCCCTACACTGGGTCATCGAACCCCCTCAGGCCCGAGGGCCGCTCCTCCCACTGTCTCACAAGGCCATCCTCTGCCACCGGGGCTATGGGTCCTTCCATGTGTACTCTGGTTGGTGGTCCAGTCCCCGGGTGCTGGGGGGGGCATCTGGCCTATTGACACTTTTGCCCCCCCCCCATGGTGCTGGAACCCCCTTAGCTCCTTCAGTCCCTTTTCCAACTCCTCCATCTGGGACCCTGCACTCAGCCCAATGGTTGGCTGCGAGCATTTACCTCTGTATTTGTCAGGCTCTATCAGATACTCTTAGGAGACAGCCATATCAGGCTCCTGTCAGCAAGCACATCCTGGCATCTTCAGTAGTGTCTGAGTTTGGTGGTTATATATGGGATGGATCCCCAGATGGGGCAGTCTCTGGATGGCCTTTCCTTCAGTCTCTGCTCCACACTTTGTCTCCATATTTCCTCCTGTAAGTATTTTGTTCCCCCTTCTGAGAAGCACTGAAACATCCACACTTTTGTTTTCCTTCTTGAGCTTCATATGGTTTGTGAATTATATCTTGGGTATTCTGAACTTTTAGGCTAATATCCACTTATCAGTGAGTGCATACCATGTGTGTTCTTTTGTGATTGGGTTACCTCACTTGGGATAATATTTTCAAGTTCCTTCCATTTTGCCTTAGAATTTCATGAAGTCATTGTTTTCCTCTATGATTCTTTTTTTAATTAAATAGTTTCTTTATTTACATTTCAAATGCTATCCCAAAAGTTCCCTATACCCTCCCCCCGCCCCTGCTCCCCTACCCACCCACTCCCACTTCTTGGCCCTGGCATTCCCCTGTCATTGTTTTTAATAGCTGCATAGTACTCCATTGTGTAAATGTACCACATTTTTTTGTGTCCATTCCTCTGTTGAGGGACATGTGTGTTGTTTCCAGCTTCTGGCTATTATAAATAAGGCTGCTATGAACATAGTGGAGCATATGTCCTTGCTATATGTTAGAGCATCTTCTGGGTATATCGCCAGGAGTGGTATAGCTGTGTCCTCAGGTAGTAATATGTCCAGTTTTCTGAGGAACTACCAAACTGATGTCCAGAGTAGTTGTACCAGCTTGCAATCCCATGAGCAATGGAGGAGTGTTCCTCTTTCTCTACATCCTCGCCAGCATCTGCTCTCACCCGAGTTTTTGACCTTAGCCCTATTTTTACAGTGATTTCAAAATGCCAGTCAAGTGGAGATTACTGAAGTAAATAAACAGCAGGTTAAGAGTGATCGCTGTTTTAGCCAGGAAGATCTCTACTCGTTTTGACTTTTGGGAGTGTGGATAGCCTCAGTATTCTCTTCTGTCTGAGACACATGTCCAATTGCTGAAGTTGCATGATACTAATGCATGCCAAGGTATTTCTTATTTGCACTACATTTTCTTACTGTTTTCCTCCTTGTTAATGAAAAATTACTTCCCCATGTTGTTCACACCAGCTAGGAAACTGGTGATAAAGGTGACTCTGTAAAAACAAACAAACAAAAAAAACAAAAAGAAAAACAAAACAACCTTTGAAATATGGCCCACGACCTTACTGAAAGGAAGAGCGGCCTTCTTTATAGTTCTCCTACTTACAGGAAACTATGAGAAGGGTGTGCTGTGAGGTTTATAGCAGGGGATCTTTCCCCAAATATATAACTTAGCACTGGATTGGTCCAATCTCCAGCTTGACAGCTCGTTTAAATTGAAATGCAACTGGTGCTGCAGTTCATCTTCCACTCTTTCATCTGGCTCTCATCTCCTCTGATGTTTATTTATGTAGCAGTGTAGGTAAGATCTGGCTGGGTCTTTCTGACACCAGTTCAGGCAGGCCTGAGCTAGTCATCACAATACTGGTTTCAACACTAACCCTTGAGCAGTAAAGATCTTAACACCGTGCAATCTGCCTGAAGTGGGGTTTTTGTTTTGTTTTGTTTTGTTTTGTTTTTTAACTTCCCTGCAGCTAGCAGACTTGGAACTGGACAGTCTGGTTTAATGTATATTTAGTAAGCAGGCAAGGCTAAGGCCAAGTTCTAAAGACCCTGGAAGGAGAAATCATCCAAACTTAAGCCATCTCAGTTCGGGCAGAGTTGGTACTTGCTGCGTTTCCTTCTTAGCATTCCACACCTTGACAGTTTTTTTGTGGATTGGTTTATGTATTGTCTATGACTCTTTTCTTTTCAAAGATAACCCAAAGGTAAATTATTTAATGAGCTGCTGTATGGGGTTGAAATAGAGCACATTTTAAACATGTATGAAGACTTTCATTTACTTCCCAGCCCACTTAATAAACTAACATAGAAAACTTGATAGCACACAGATCAATAGTTTATCAGGAGAGAATTACAGGTGAGTGTGTGTGTGTGTGTGTGTGTGTGTGTGTGTGTGTGTGTGTGTTTATGTATCGTCACAAATCATAGTGAGCCCTGTGCTGACAGAATTTAACATTTCACCTTGTAGTTTATATTCCTTCCTTTCACATTTTAATATTAGTATATTTTCTGTTCCAGAGCAGCTTTAGACAAAATAAGGACAGAAGAAACAACACAAAAAGCACAAAGATAGGCCTTATGGCATTCGCCTGTAATCTCTGGTTCTTAGAGGCTAAGGCAGAGATATGGAAAGATTGAGGCCTCCAGTCAGCATCAATGACATAGTGAGGCTGTGTCTAAAAAATTAACAAAAGGATTTATAGTCCTTGTCTAGCATGTATTAAACCTTGAGTTCAGGAAGACACACGCACACACGCGTGCATACACACACACACACACACACACACACACACACACACACACACACAGGGGTTGGGGGAAGACAAAATAATAAAAGAAAAGCACAGAGTTTATATTCTGTCAAAATCTTCCATATCACCTTGTGCTGTTTATGTGGGAAAACCCAATACAGAAAGATCGTTACCAACTAGAACACCTGTTTATGCTACATCCAGCAGGTTTTGACAAATGCACAATATCAGAAATTTACCATCATAACACTGTACAGAATTGTTTTCCTTGCATCTAGAGTACTCCAAATTATCACACTTACACACCCTTCCCCTGTTCTTCTGAACTTTCGCCACACTATTATTTAAGTGCCTCTATATTTTAGTGTCTTCCAGACTGACACGTGGTTGTGATCATAGAACCCGTGGCCTTTTCAAGCGTCACACTTTAGTTCGGCAGTTTGGATCTGCTTGTCTTGCTAGCATGTGCTTTTCTTTTTGTCCCTAAGTTATGTTCAACTGTGCCAGAATAGTTTTCTTGTTTGCACTTGGAAAGTTAAAGGAAATAATATAAGAAGTTATTTTTTTTAATGTATGACTGTTTTCTAAGATTTCAAGAAAAAAAGAACAAAGCGAAGTGCCATTGAATGCAGCTGTCTGGTGGGAGGCTTTTTAATTATCTGATAAGGCTGGGTAAAGAGGGGTAGGAAGGATTGAAGGAATTTATGAGTCAAGGACACCAGAAGAGAACATACAGAATCCACTAACCTGGGCCCATCTGGACTCAGAGACTGAGCTGTCAACCAGAAAGCATGAATGGGCTAGATCTAGATCCTCTGCACATATGTAATAGTCTAGCAGCTGCGTCTTCATATGGGACTCCTAATGCAGGAGCCGGGGCTGTCTCTGACTTCATCGCCTGCTTTTGGATCCCTAACTGGGCTGCCTGGCCTGGCTTCACTAGAAGATGGTCCTAGTCTTACTGCAGCTTGATATCCTAAGGCTGGTGGATGCTCATGGGAAGCCTCTGCTAAGGAAGAGAAAAGGGGAGGGGAAGAGAGGGGGGAGGGACTGGGAGAAGAGGGAGGGAGGGAAAACTGTGATTGAGATATAAAGTAAATCAGTAACTTAATCAATAAAAAGATGTTGCATAACAAGATAATGCTGCTTCTGAGATTGTCTAAGTATACTGTTAATGAGAACATTAGTTTAAATTGTACTAACTGACAAACCGTATTCTGCATGGGAATAGATTTAAAAGGGAGGTTTTTCTATGAGCACTGCTAGTAATGCCAAGGGCCTAACAAGGCCCTTAAGGCATAACTGTGTTCTGGTTGCCTCTTCTCTGCTTTTGTGTCTGTTTTCAAATCTCTTATTTTCTAAAAATTCCATAAATAGAAATCTAAGTGTCCACATCACTGCATTATTAGGAATTCAAATCTTACTGAATATTATTGTTGAAGAATAGCTTAAAACACATCTTATCAAGATATTTATTAAATATTTTAAAGTGGAAACAGACATTTTATAAAGTATACGTTGGTGTATTTTAATGTATGTATGTATACACATATGCAAATTACACACATCACTTATGGATATTAAGTCAAGAGTCAAAGGCTTGCAGCTTATTATATCCTTCAGGAATGTATGGACATAGAGATGATGCTATCCATTCTATGATGTATTTATTTGTGTGTGTGTATGTCTCTGTGTGTGTGTGTACAGGTGTGTATGTATATGTGCAATGCATGTGTGCATGCCTGTGTGTGAGCATGTGTGCATGTGTGTATGTGTGTAGGGTGCATTATATAGAGCCCCTGCAGGCTTTACCCTTTAAATCATCCCATCTTAGCTTCTCAAGGCCTGGATTATAGGTGTGTGCTACATTAAAGTTTTTCATAATTTTTTTTTTAGAGAGAGAAATTGAGGTTATATATAAAAGATTCTTTCATTTTTTTGCATTATAAAAATGCTAAAATATATATCTATGTCATAAGAACTAAAATAGACCATAGACCAACAGCATAATTTGGAAAACATCCTGATGTTCACATTTGAAGATGGAAGAAACACGCAGGTGCACAGCAGAGTTTAATCGTAGTGTTCAAGTTTCACTTCCAGACTTACACTCTTCTTAAAATGCTTCTTCTTATAGAATTCACTGATTACACGTGAGACTATGCAACAGTGGAGCAACTCGTGGGTGCAGGAGGATGCCGTCTTCAAGGGAATGGTCTGACTGTGGTTCAGATGCTTGTCTCTTCCTCTCTGAATAGCACAAAAACATTTCCTGCTTATGCCAGAAATAAGATTCAGAATGATAAAGTATAAGATTGTCTTTATATTTTGACATGTAAAGAAAGCTGAGCGAGTCCAGAGAGCGACTGAGCATGTGCAGCCCCGATCTTGGCCTGGCCACTTGTGAAAGTCTGGTCTCCATTCTGTCTGACACAAAGAAGGTCTGTGGAAGTGCTCAGTGGAGCAAACAGGAATGTGTTGTGTCTCCGAGATTTCCTGTCCACCCCCTCCTGCTCTTTTTCTCCACAGAGATGGATCCTTTGGTGAAAAGACATCTGTGCTTTCTTCTTCGCCTTCAAAACTGAATGTCATGATTTAGGGCACACAAATGCAATTTCAAGTTTGACTGCCTGCTGGTTTATTTCATGCACCTGCTTTTAGAGGAAGGGCAGACATGATTTTAAGAGGCCATTCTGAGGCCACAGCTGACATTTGACCTGAGATATCCCACGGGAACATGGGAAACAGAAGTACTTATTCATAATGGGTGACTTAAACAAGGAAGAACATATTTTCTATTATATTTACATAATCAACACATAGTCTTTTCCCTACATTATTATTTTATAAATTTTTAACCGAGTCACAGAAACCAAGTTCTATTTATATCTATATTCCTGTCTTAATTCCTGCGGTGATTTGTAAGTTAAGCTTCTGTGAGTTCTAATTTTTAATGTCCTTTTTAATATTTTGCTTTAAAATAAGGTATAAACTGTATGAAAATTTGTAAATGTCATTTTTAGTATTTATTATTAATTTCCAACCCTTTCTAACAAAATTTCCAACTAAATTTTTATAGCTCATTATCAAGTAATTTCTGAAACAGAATTGTTAAAATTTTTTTTTTTAAAGTCTAAGACATATGAATTGAGGATCTAACATGCAACTAGCTGTCCCTTAAATTACTTCCTGACATGAGTGGGCATTCATCCTAAGTTAGTTACTACATGCCCCATTTGTTTTAGGAGAATAAATACCAGAACAGACAAGAAATAAAATAAAAATAAAAACAAGCTCAGTGTAGATGTTAACAAGAGTTCCCATGGTTGCTTCTCTTGCTTACTAAGCTCACGGATTTCTCCATCTTTGATGCTGTGAATCGAGAGAGTTCACTTCCACTACTGTGGAGCCAATTTGTCTAGAATAATTAATTTCTTATACATTGTAAGTTGCAGAAACAGAGCAGGAGGAAATGAGTGCTGCCAGGTTATAAACACAAGGCTGTGCACTGCCTTTCTGGTGATACCCACATTTGTTAGAACTGATGCACAGCAGATGTTCGTCCCCAAAGCCTTGAAAACATCTGCATCAATCACTCTAAGGTGAGAAAAGAATTGGATTAATTTCCTTTTGGGGTTTGTTCTGTGCTTTCCTTATAAATTATTTTTCAGCCAAGTAACACACCTGCACCCCACCTCCTTCCCTTTGTCCATTCCTCCTTCTCTCCCTCCCTTCCTTCCTTTCCAGTATGATATGTGGCAAAAATAACAAGTGCCAAAGAATATTATTATGGGGGGGGGGAGGTGAGAATTTTATTTTATTTTTTAAATTAGCCATGTTCTTTGTTACTATTGCAGTGAACCTATCTTTTTAAAATCTAAGTTGTATGTGTGTGTATGTGAGAGTGTGTGTGTAAGAGAGTGTGTGTGTATGAGTGTGCATATGCAGGTATGTGTGAGAGTGTATGAGTGTGTGTGTACGTGTGTAAGAGTGTGTGAGCGTGTATATTTGTGAGTGCGCATGTGTGTGAATGTGTGTGTGAGAGTGTGTGTGTGAGAGTGTGTGTGTGTTTGAGTGTATGTGAGAGTGAGTATATGAGTGTGTATGTGTGTGAAAATGTATACATTTGTGAGTTTATGAGTGTGTGAGTGTATGTGTGAGAGTTCGTGTGTGAGTAAGTGTATGAGAGTGTGTGTCAAAGAGTGTGAGTGTATGAGTGTGTGTGTTAGTGTGTATGTGAGAGTGTCCGTATGAGTGTGTGTGTTGTGTATAACTGTATAGATAGATGCATATGCTAATTCATATGTATTCAGATGTCAGAGACAACATCAGGTGTTTCGCTTTCAATCTCTTCTGATTCTCAATGAACCTGGAATTAGGCTGCTAGCCATCAAGCCTCATTGATTCTCCTGCATCTTTCCTCTACAGTGCTAGGATTTTAGGTCCACATGTGGGCATACCTGAGTATTTGAACTCATCCACGTGCCTAGAGAGCAAGTGCTCAACCCCTTTGTTGCCATCTCCATATCTCCTAAACTTATATTTTTGCCCATAAATATTCTTATGCTTGCTAAATGAATTATTAAGACTTTAAGAAACAAAAGAAAAGGCAAGTTATCGACAGAATAATTTTCTCGTAATTTCTGCTGTATTAGGGTGTGATCATGCTTCATGGTGAGTGAGCCACCAGGAAATGCAGAAGCCTATTTCTAGCAAGCTCCTCAGTTGGCTTTTATTGTCAAACAACCAACTTTAGCTTTCTGAAAGTGATTCAAACTGGAAGGTTGTAGTTACATTTCTTTTTTATAAGCTCAAGGATCCCTGCCTTTTTAGGAAAGCTAATAAGATGCTAAATTTTGAAGCCCTGAGAAGCAGTGTTTTCTTTGAGAGGAATGGATCATATTCTGATATTCATAGCCTCAGCCGAAGGAAGTAAAGATGAAAGAACTCCTTGATGAAAAGTATTATTTTGTCTCATGCTGAGATGGAAGAGTAAGCTAAGAATCCGCAGAACCATACAGAATTGAATCTTTTCCACCTTTTCCCCACTTTTTCTGGGTAGGAACTCTCCACCCATCATTGCTAAAATAATGATAGATCTCAAGGTGGTAAGTTTGTATCCCTGGGACACAAAAGTTCTTTTTTTTGGTCTGGGTAACAAGATGCAGCTAAATTAGCTCAGTGAATTAATATCCTGATGCTAAACTCAAGGGACCAGTAGGGGTGTTCTTCATTTATAATCTTAATCCCATTGTCTTCCATTCAAATATAGTAACATATTTTTCTATTTTTAAAAATTGTTTTATTTTTAATTAAAATATAATGATATTCTATCCATCTTCTATGGATGACAACATAGACTTCTTCTTTATTTTTTTTTAAAAGAACATTCTTACACCTTTATTTAATTCTCTTCATCTTCAAGCTGAAAAAGCATCCAAGTATATGCGATTCCTAGTGAACAATTTGTTAGTATTTCACCTATTTTTTTCCTCCCTAAAGGTTTTATTTTCCACTTTTCCTGATGTATCCTCATACTTTTTCAATGTCAATAACTAAATATGGCAAAAATGAAAGTAATACAAGTCATTTCTGAGGGGTGTAAACACATTGATAAAACCAGACACCTGCTCAGGGGTCACTGCCTTTGAGGGGACCCCTCTGATGCCCTCAGGGGCTTAGTTACCTGCAACCTCCAAATCTCTACCACGACATTCAAACAGATGGGGTTGTGTTTTGCATTTCTAGAAGGTTGCTCTGAGTGACATCTGGTTTCTCTATTGGACAGAAATTTGATCATCTGAATTTCTCATGAGAAGATGAATAAAAAGAGAATTACTCCCATTAAATCAAAAGGAAAAGGCCAGAGCAGACTCCTTTAGGAGGGTCAAGTTTGCCAAGGATTCTAAAAAATTTCACAGTAGAGGAGAGTACAAAAGTCAGCAATTAGTAGACAAAGACCTACCTGTATCCCCCACTCCCCCCCCCCCAAAAGGAGGACTTCTTCAAAAGAGTTGAAGGACAGGCTAATACTTTTTCAGAGCCAAAGGCTATAACTGTAAGCTTCTACCAGCTCAAGATGATAGAGCACTGAGTTCTTCAATAACAAAAAATTGCTTCATTCATTCAATGTCTGGGCAGAATTTTCTCTTGAAGCAATTTTCACTCATATACCCAGTTCTATGCATCCTGAAATTGCATGCAGAGCAAAGGTACTTATAAGATGCTGGAAAAGGAAAGAAAAAAGAAGCATAAGAACTTTAGAAAGAGGCCCGCTATGCAAGAAAGTTTTATGAAGCTTTATCAAAGTCTTTATTTTTTCATTATTTATTAGGTATTTACTTCATTTACATTTTAAATGCTATCCCCAAAGTTCCCTATACCCTCCTCCCTCCTTGCTCCCCTACCCACCCACACCCCCTTCTTGGCCATGGTGTTCCCCTGTACTGGGGCATATAAAGTTTGCAAGACCAAGGGGACTCTCTGCCCAATGATGGCTGACTAGGCCATCTTCTGCTGTATGTGCAGCTAGAGACACGAGCTCCGGGGGTGCTCATATTAGTTCATATTGTTGTTCCACCTATAGGGTTGCAAACCCCTTCAGCTCCTTGGGTACTTTCTCTAGCTCCTCCACTGGGGGCCCTGTGTTCCATCCAATAGATGACTGTGAGCATCCACTTCTGTGTTTGCCAGGCACTGGTATAGCCTCACAAGAGACAGCTATATCAGGGTCCTTTCAGCAAAATCTTCCTGGTGTATGCAATAGTGTCTGCGTTTGGTGGCTGATTATGGGATGGATCCCTGGGTGGGGCAGTTTTTTTATGGTCCATCCTTTCCTCTCAGCTCCAAACTTTGTCTCTGTAACCCCGTCTATGGGAGTTTTGTTCCCAATTCTAAGAAGGGGCAAAGCGTTCATATTTTGGTCTTCCTTCTTCTTGAGTTTCATGTGTTTTACAAATTGTATCTTGGGTATTCTTAGTTTCTGGGCTAATATACACTTATCAGTGAGTGCATATCATGTGAGTTCTTTTGTGATTGGGTTACCTCACACAAGATAATACCCTCCAGATCCATCCATTTGCTGAGGAATTTCATAAATTCATTGTTTTTAATAGCTGAGTAGTATTCCATTGTGTGAAGGTACCACATTTTTTGTATCCATTCCTCTGTAGAGGGACATCGTGGTTATTTCCAGGTTCTGGCTACTATAAATAAGGCTGATATGAACATAGGGGAGCATGTGTTCTTATTACCAGTTAGTACATCTTCTGGATATATATATATATATATATATATATATATATATATATATATATATATATATATAT
>NC_034610.1:11657799-11663872 GCF_900095145.1 Mus pahari
TTTTTTTAAAAAAACATTTTATTTTATTTATTTATTTTGGTTTTTCGAGACAGGGTTTCTCTGTATAGCCCTGGCTGTCCTGGAACTCACTTTGTAGATCAGGCTGGCCTCGAACTCAGAAATCTGCCTGCCTCTGCCTCCGGAGTGCTGGGATCAAAGGCGTGTGCCACCACGCCTGGCCAGAGTCCAGATTTCTTTGTGATTCTTTGATTGTGGGCTCCTGTGAACCTGATATTCTAGGTGTGCCAGAGTTCTTGGCAGTCAAGCTCCTCTGAGACACCCAAATACTAGTGTGACCCAGCTCCTTTTATCCTGGGATCCTCTTGTGCTAAGATCCTGGGAGTGTTACAGTGCATGGAAATGGTGTCTCCTTTGAGGACCTGTGGAGTTGTCTGGTCTATTTGAAACCAAGGTAAACCAGAACTGATCAAAAGCAACCTGAGCCTCTGGTCAAGAAAGGCTCTGGTGTCCTCGTTCCTGCTGTCACAAGTTATTCACTATTGGATTGGATCAGATGTTGTGTTCAACTCACCACTGATCCTAAGATTGCTTGTGCAGTCATCTAGGGACCATCAGGTGTCCGCTGACTCTGCACCCTAGTTGTCATGGTGCTGGTGCAGACTGGAAGCAACTTGTGCCCCTGGTCAGGCCGGTTCTCTGCTTCCCTAGTGCTGTCTCTGACCGGTGCACAATTAGATTGGAGCAGATGTGTTCCACTCACCAGTGATCCTAAGATCGTGTGGGCAGTCCTCTAGGGACTGTGGAGGTGTCTGCCTACTCTGTGCCCTAGGTCACCTGGGGCTGGTGCAGCCTGGAAGGGACTTGTCTCAAAGTCTTATCAAACCAAGAGTTGCTATATGCCTATTATTTGCAAGTCACACTGGGTTAGTGGAACCAAGATGAATGTGATGTTGACACAGGTTTGGAAAACCAAGTGCCCAATTAAGAGGGAAGTGATGAGCGATAGAAGACTCAGGGTCTTTGGAGAATTGAGATCAGACTGTAAAAGAAGTTAAAACACACCTTACAGTATTCAAATTCCACATAATAAAAACTTCTTTCTTCCTCTCTCCAGTCAGCCAGTCTTATTGTGACATGTGTATGGAGGATTCAAGCTCTCTTCACTAATTATGTCACTTACTAAACTGTTGTTCCGACATTAACTTCTCTCCTTTATTTATAAAATAACCTCTTCATGCTTCTTTCTCTGAATCAATCATAAAACATATTATGTACTTGGGGCTGGGGAGATGGCTCAGTGGTTAAGAGCACTGACTGCTCTTCCAGAGGTCTTGAGTTCAATTCCCAGCAACCACATGGTGGCTCACAGTCATCTGGAATGCGTTCTGATACCCTCTTCTGGTATGTCTGAAGACAGCTACAGTCTACTAAATAAATAGTGCAAGATAAATAAATAGATTAAATAAATAAATAAATATCTTTTTAAAAAAGTGAAACTTTTAAAAAATTTCTTAAAAATGTATGTTTTGTGTGCTTAAAACTTGATTGGTTTGGGTGGTTCAGCTGAAGGAAGCACAGTGTTTGAAGTGTGCTTTTAAATATTTACGTTTTTGGAGCATAGCCTTGCTTAATTTACCCAGGTAGATATTGAATTCCTGATCTCGACTCCTGGGTCAGTCTTCTGAGCAGTTGAGGTATGCACATGTACACATCTCACACTAAAGGTTATGTTCTTGATTCTAGTAGAAGGCATAAAAAAATAACTCAAATGTTTATCTTGCAGAATTTTCAGGAATTTATGTCTTCTGAGAGCTGATGTATATATTTTTGGAACTTGTGCCAATATTAAGACTCCAATATTGCATGAATACACTAAGATGAATTATTACATGCATGTGTGTAGAGGAATTGATACAGTGGTATCTTAAATTCCCTATTCCAAAGACTTAAGCTGGCCTTCCTTCATTATCTTGGAATCTCTCATAGGTGTACCACAAAGAGAGATCATCTGAGCATGCAATAATAGTAAAATGATATTTAACTCGTCGGACGAGATAATGAAATAATCTAAGATATTATGATTGAATTCCACAAATGAAAGATGGACTCTTCCTCATAATGATCTTGAGATCATTATCTTTGATTTTACTTTAATTTTTCTTGGCATGTATTCAGTAGACCTAATGATGTGTGTCACAGACACTTTCTTCCAAATATACAATAACCTTGCACCATGTTCACTTTCTTCTTCTTTCTTCTCTCTTCTTCCCACTAGTCTTCTTCGTTCTCCCTGACAACCCCATTTCTGCATTCAGGTTGCACATATGAATGTTTTTAATGTATCAATTTAGAATCTAGGATCTGCAAATAAAACACCATGTCCGAGTTGGGTTATTTGCTTGGTATGATGAGCTCCAGTTCCATCAATTCTCCATTCTTCTTAATAGCAGAGTAAGGCAAAATCAAAAGAAATTTCTCTCTACAAATTTATTTACTGCAATGTTGCCAACAGTTTTTATGATATAATGCACATGTGTCTCATCCTAGGGAATTTGTGAGATGCTTTCATGGGCTCTGGTCTGGACCAGAGAGTCTGCTCATCTCGGTGATATGGACGGTACAGTTCTTTTTAACTTGCTTTGAACAGAATTTGATGGTCACTTGTTTGAACTTGGACACAATTCACAGATAATAGTTTTATTCCTAATTTCATCTCATTATTCTGGTCCCAAGTACTATAGATTATTTTTCTGTTTATCCCCTTTTCTTACAAAATATAAAATTGAAAACTTACTGATACCAATTTCTATTTCCTTAACAATTTCTCCCCTGAGTTTTGTTTAGAAATTTCAAATGTGCTCCTTTTTCCTCAGTGCGTCTGTTGGAACTTCTATTCTATTTAATCTTTGCTGTCTCTTTTGAACTCTTCAATTTAGGTAGAACTTTGAGTTCTAAGTAAGAACAGGGCTGAGCCTTATATTCCAGGTGCAGGCATATCACACACATTTGTATCTATCACATTTCATCTGACTCAAGTGATACAATCTCTCTCTCAATATTGAGTCCAAAAGTATTATGCATGGTTTTGCAACTGACTAAACTCTATTGAAGATTTCTATCTAATTTGACATTGTAATTTACAACCTCAAATATCTCTGCTTCTTCAAAAGAAATAATTTATATCTTTGAAGCTGAAGGACATGTTTTTTTCCTATGCCTGTCTTTGTGGTACATCCATTTTTCCCTTTCTTTTCTTGCTACCGATGTTAGGGTTCAGCCATCTCCATTTTAAATTTGGGGTTGTTTTGACAGGGAAAGTTAATTCATATTCTTTACAGTTTGTGGGCTACCATCAAGGCTAAAATACCCTTTATATTGCACATATCACCAAAGTGAAATAATAGATCTCTAGATTAAAGTTATAAATAGGATTTTAAATAAGAAGAAGACAAGGTATCCTGGACCTTTTTTTTTAGGAAACACTTCAAGACAAGTTCAAGAAGAGTTAATTATGGAAAAATATGAGTTAAACATTTGAATGCAACTGCTTTGCAAAACTTTCATTCATAAAATGTTATTTTCTCTGCTGCTGTGCTTCTGGTGGTGTTAGCTACATAAAAACACTGTCTTTGGCAAAAACAAAACAAAACAAAACAAACAACAACAAAAACAAAAACTTAATCAGATCCTGTGAGTGTCTGTGAAAGAAAGGATGGAACCGTGCCTACCTCACACTGAGCCCCATACATTTTCATACTCAGCCTTATATATGTTTAAAGAATACCAAGGTCAAGTATAATTATCTTCCATTGAATGTTACTTTTAAGGCTTGAGAACTTGTGCTTTGGAATGATAACTCCAGCATAGATTCAGTAAAGTCACTTTAAAATCAGCTATAAGAACCTCCTCAAGAAAATCTAGTTGAGCGTGTGAGTGGTGGGAGAAGGGGAAGAACAGTAAGAAGATAAACCTAAGCACTTTAAAATTCAGAACTAACTACTGAGGCTAGGTATCAAACTAGAGAAAGATCAGAGAGATTATTTGTAACAAGTTCACAATTACCAAATTAGCAAGTGAGACAAATTTTTACAGTTCAGAAGTTGTCATCTCTTTATAATCTTCATTAATTTTGCTATTTTATGCCAGAAAAAGATTTTATGGAGGAAGAATCCTGAAAGTACTAGCAAGACTCACTATAGGAAACTTTTTGATAGGACTTTAAAGGATTTTTTTAAAATAGGAAGTATAAATTAAAGTAGACTTGCTCTGAAAATCCCCAGGAGCCAAATCCAATGGCATTTAGTTATGTGTAAGATAACAATAATAAAATCTTGTATTCTGTTTGATAACAAAGCAGCGTCTCCAGGGAGAACTAGATTTTGGACACAGATATATGCCTATGTATTGTTGCTAGCAATAAAAAGATTCTGAAGATTTGAAAGTGGCATCTCGGGGTCACCTAGAGCACAGATTCGGCAGACACCCCCACGGTCCCTACAGGACTGCCCACATGATCTTAGGATCACTGGTGACTGGAACACAACATCTGCTCTAATCCAATTGTGAAGGGCCTGAGACAGGAAAAAGGACACCAGAGCCTTTCCTGACCAGAGGCTCAGGATCCTTTTGATCAGTTTTAGTTTACCTTGGTTTCAAACAGACAAGACAGCTCCACGGTCCTCAAAGAGACACCACTTCCAGGCACTGTAACACACCAGGATCTTAGGACAACATGATCCCAGGATAAAAGGAGCTGGGTCACACCAGTATTTGAGTGTCTCAGAGGAGCTTGACTGCCAAGAACTCTGACACAGCCAGAATCTCAGGTTCACAGGAACCCACAATCAAAGAATCACAGAGAAAGCCGGACTCTGAGGAGTCCTGAATCAACTGGGATTATAGGAAGGACAGGCTTCAATCAGATATACTGAGGGTAGCAAGCACTAGAGATAATCAGATGGTGGGAGGCAAGCATAAGAACAGAAGCAACAGAAACCAACATTACTTGGCATCATCAGAACCAAACTCTCCCACCATAGCAAGTCCTGGATACACCATCACACCAGAGAACCAAGACATGAATCTAAAGTCAATTCTCATGATGATGATGGAGGACTTTAAGAAGGAAATACTGGAAATCACAGATAAACATATAGAAGACTTTAAAGTGGAAACACAAAAATCCCTTAAAGAATTGCAGGAAAACGCTACCAAACACTACCAAAAGGAGATGGAATTGAACAAAACCATCCAGGATCTAAAATGGAAGTAAAAACAATAAAGAGAACCCAAAGGGAGACAACTCTGGAGATAGAAACCCTAGGAAAGAAATCAGGAATGATAGATGCAAGCATCAGCAACAGAATACAAGAGATGGAAGAGAGAATCTCAGGTGCAGAAGATTCCATATGGAACATGGACACAACAATCAAAAAAATGCAAAATTCAAAACAAACCTAACGGAAAACATCCAATAAATCCAAGACACAATGAGAAGACCAAACGTACAGATAATAAGAGTAGATGAGAATGAAGATTATCAACTTAAAGGGCCAGCAAATATCGTCAACAAAATTATAGAAGAAAACTACCCATACCTAAAGAAAGAGATGCCCACGAACATTCAAGAAGCCTACAGAACCCCAAATAGACTGGACCAGAAAAGAAATTCCTCCCGACACATAATAATCAGAACAACAAATGCACGAAGTAAAGACAGAATAATAAAAGCAGTAAGGGAAAAATGTCAAGTAACATATAAAGGCAGGCCTATTAGAATTACTCCAGACTACTCACCAGAGACTATGGAAGCCAGAAGATCTGGGACAAATGTTATACAGACCCTAAGAGAACACAAATGCCAGCCCAGGCTACTATACCCAGCCAAACTCTCAATTACCATAGATGAAGAAACCAAAGTATTCTATGACAAAACCAATTTCACACAATATCTTTCAATGAATCTAACCCTTCAAGGATAGTAACAGGAAAACACCAATACAAGGACGGAAACTATGCCCTAGAAAAAGCAAGAAAGAAATCCTTCAACAAATCTAAAAGAAGACAGCCACAACAACAGAATCCCAGTTCTAACAACAAAAATAACAGGAAG
>NC_034610.1:11665335-11698817 GCF_900095145.1 Mus pahari
CATAATAAAAGCAATCTACAGCAAACCAGTAGCCACCATCAAAGTAAATGTAGAGAAGCTGGAAGCAATCCCACTAAAATCAGGGACTAGACAAGGCTGCCCACTTTCTCCCTACCTATTCAATATAGTACTTGAAGTCCTAGCCAGAGCAAATCGACAACAAAAGATCAAAGGGATCCAAATTGGAAAGGAAGAAGTCAAAATATCATTACTTGTAGATGCTATGATAGCATATATAAGTGACCCCAAAAATTCTACCCGAGAACTCCTAAATCTGATAAATACCTTCAGTGCAGTATCTGGATATAAAATTAACTCTAACAAATCAGTGTCCTTTCTTTACACAAAGGATAAACAGGATAAAGAAAATAGGGAAATAACACCCTTCACAATAGTCACAAATGATATAAAATATCTTGGTGTGTGAAAGGAAGTGAAAGATCTGTGTGATAAGAACTTCAAGTCTCTGAAGAAAGAAATAAAAGATGATCTTAAAAGATGGAAAGAAAGATCTCCCACGTTCATGGATTGGCAGGATCAACATTGTAAAAATGGCTATCTTGCTGAAAGCCATCTACAGATTCAATGCAATCCCATCAAAATTCCAACTCAATTCTTCAACTAGTTACAAAGGGCAATTTGCAAATTCATCTGCAATAACAAAAAACCTAGGATAGCAAAAACTCTTCTCAATCATAAAAGAATCTCTGGGGGAATCACCATGCCTGACCTAAAACTCTACTACAGAGCAATTGTGATAAAAACTGCATGGTACTGGTACAGCAACATACAGGTAGACCAATGAGATAGATTTGAAGACCCAGAAATGAATCCACACACCTATGGTCAGTTGATCTTTGACAACGGATCTAAAACCACCCAGTGGAAAAAAGACAGCATTTTCATCAAATGGTGCTGGCACAAGTGGCAGTTATCATGTAGAAGAATGGGAATTTATCCATTCGTATCTCCTTGTACTAAGGTCAAGTCTAAGTGGATCAATGAACTCCACATAAAACCAGAGACACTGAAACTTATAGAGGAGAAAGTGGGGAAAAGCCTTAAAGTTATGGGCACAGGGGAAAATTTCCTGAATAGAACAGCAATGGCTTGTGCTGGAAGATAGAGAATTGACAAATGAGAACTCATAAAATTGCAACGCTTCTGTAAGGCAAAGACACTGTCAATAAGACAAAAAGGCCACCAACAGATTGGGAAAGGATCTTTAGCAATCCTAAATCATTTAGGGGACTAATATCATATATATATATATATATATATATATATATATATATATATATATATATATAAACTCAAGATTCTTCAGAAAACCAAATAACCCCAATAAAAAATGGGGCACAGAGCTAAACAAAGAATTCTGAACTGGGGAATGTCGAATGACTGAGAAGCACCTCAAAAAATGTTCAACATCCTTAATCATCAGGGCAATGCAAATCAAAACAACCCTGAGATTCCATCTCACACCAGTCAGAATGGCTAAGTTCAAAAATTCAGGTGACAGCAGATGCTGGCAAGGATGTGGAGATAGAGAAATACTCCTCCATTGTTGGTAGGATTGCAAGCTTTTATAACCACTCTGGAAATCAGTCTGGCGGTTCCTCAGAAAATTGGACATAGTACTACTGGAGGATGCAGCAATACCTCTCCTGGGCAAATATCCAGAAGATGTCTCAACTGGTAATAAGAACACATATGCCATTATGTTCATAGAAGCCTTATTTATAATAACCAGAAGCTGAAAAGAACTGCGATGTCCTTCAACAGAAGAATGGATACAGAAAATGTGTTATATTTACACATTGGAGTACTACTCAGCTATTAAAAACAATGAATTTATGAAATTCCTCGGCAAATGGATGGATCTGGAGGGTATCTTCCAGTGTGAGGTAACCCAATTGCAAAAGAAATCACGTGATATGTACTCACTAATCAGTGGATATTAGCCCAGAAACTTAGAATACCCAAGATACAATTTGTAAAACTCATGAAACTCAAGAACGAAGACCACAATATGGACACTTCTCCCCTTCTTAGAATTGGGAACTAAACAACCATGAAAGGAGTTACAGAGACAAAATTTGGAGCTGAGATGAAAGGATGGACCATCCAGAATCTCCCCACCTAGGGATCAATCCCATAATTAGCCACCAAATGCTGACACTATTGCATACACCAACAAGATTTTGCTGAAAGAACCCTGCTATAGCTGTCTCTTGTGAGGCATAAAAAATTAATACCCAACAAACCCTATGTATTACAAAGCTGATGGGAGAAATAAAAGATTATCTTTATGTACTTCATTACCACCAAAAGCATATATATTAGTAGGGTTAAACCTTGCACATTTATAACTAAAATATTGTGCTTTGATAGGGAAAAACATTAGAGAGATTGATTTGTGCTGGATGACTCAGTGGATTCTCAAATACAGTATGCGTCATTGTCCAAAGGCTTCCATAGATGACTCCTCCAAATTACGGGCTTTTGCCAATGCTTTCAGCCTCCATCAACAATATGATGGAAAGGCCCTCTTGCTAAAGATACTGCTTATTGTGCATTAAAGATGGAGAAATTGAGCTGGTACCCAACTAAAAGCTTCATTTACTGACAGGCATTCACAGTGCTGGAAAGTATTATCAACAATATTAGAAGAGAAAAAATATCATCAATTCACCCAGCTATGAAATCTGAAACTTAAAACTGCCATCTGCCTGTGAGATATCCTGGTATAATAGTGACATAAATGCTGTGGGGGTAACTACTTCCTGATTAAGACCTGTGAAATATATATTCTCATTTTATGAGATATTCTATCTTCTATGAGATATCTAACACTACATGAATGAAGCTAAGAGCACAGACCAGATAAAGTCATGGTCCCTAGGGGAAGACCTTCTATTACAATTCTGCTAAACTAACACAGCAATGAGATGACTCCTGCTGGCAATCGTTAAACCTACAGATAAGTGCATTGTTCAACCTTCATTAGAGAATCTTCTTAGAGAAGATGGTAATGAACTCAGAGACTCACAGCTGGACAATGTGTAAACAGTGAGAAATCTTTGAGCACTCAGCCCTAAATGGAATGTTTTATCATATCCCTCCCCTCACATCACTGAGGAAAGGATATGGAAGAGGAGGCAGAAGACTGTAAGATCTAGAGGTGGTATTTGACTCCAAGGAAACTGCCTTCCAGACACAGCAGGGCTAATGCTTACATGAAGTCACAGATACTATGACAACATGTGTGAGACCTGTACAAATTCAAGGCACAAAATCTAGGCGTGGAGATGGGAAACTGAGCTCAAAGTCACACGCCTTACCAAGACGCTATTTGCAATTGGTTTCCAATTGGAAAGGCAAAACCAGTTTTCTCCAGTGGAGCAACATTGGGTATATCAATCACAAAGGTCAGGTTTCATGTCTAGGAGTAGTGGAACAACAAAAAACAGTTTTAAATGTGTGTGTGTGTGTGTGTGTTTGCGCACTTGTGCTTTGCTGTTGTTAAAATTTGATATTTTTGTCTTTATTTATTTTTTGAGACAGAGAAAGAACATGAAGTTGAGTGTGTAGGGATTCGGGAAGGATCTGAGAGGACTTGGAAGAAGAGAAAGGATATGATAAAAATATATTCTATGAAAAAAAATTAAAATAACTTTAAAATATGATAAAAAGCCCCCAAATTAGAAACTACTTAAAGCTTCCAGTAAATGATTATAGAATTATAGGTGGGAATGGTAGGTAGAAATTGAAATGTATTCCAAGATAAATTGTTCAGGCAATAGAGGGCTTATTAAATAATAACATGTGTATTAGATAACCAAGCACACGGAAAGGGGGAGTGGGGGGAGAATACAAATGTGTGGGAAATAAACTGGAAAATTATGCTGAAGATAAATTCTAAGTAGATTCTTTAAACTTTAGGGTTATCTGCCTGAGAATTGGGGATATTAAAAAGGTTTTTACTGGCATGCACTTAAAGAAGACAGTCACTGAAGTTGAATGGTGTTTTGTAGAAGCATAAAGAATGAAGGTTCATCTTATAATAGGAGATGCTATGCTATGCTGGTGTTTGGCTCTGGTCTAGCGAGACTACAGACATGTCCACTCTCACATGCCTTCTCTGACTTTCAGCCATGTATTAATTTCTTAATCTTAGTACAGGAGGGATGGATGATTAATTTGTTATCTAAATTTCCTCCCTTTCCAACATTTGCTAATTTTATTCAAGACTTAGAATAATTTATAGCATCATATAATATAAATTTTCTGAATTTCATACAATGAAACATCCTTCTTTATTTACATTTCCTTTTTAACATTTGAATAGAACATTGCCATTCTAACTTGTGGCATTTTGAATGACTTTTATACAATGGAAATTATAATGTACCTAGCATAGTTCAAAAAGAGAAAGATGGATATGAAGGGCCTTTAAAAATGAATGAAGCAAGAAGCAAGACCTTTTCCCTTAGATTTTGAAAGATTTTATTTAAAAGGATGAATTAGATGATTTTGGGTCTTTTTAAAAATTTGGTTTACATGGACCTGTGATTCATATACAGGAAAAATTATTTTATCTTCTGACTATTGTTTTTTTTCAATCATTGTCCTCCCTGCTACCAAAAATAATATTCCTCCAAATATAAAAATATATGAGGCAGACATTTTGGAGATACACTATTAGTGATATATGCCACCCCAATACTAAAGTTTGAGAAGGTACATAGTTCAAAATTGATAGAGATACATTTTTGTTCAGTCCCTAATCAGTTTATTTATAAATCCAGAAATCTGTGACATTCTATTAAAAGCATAATTCTAAACATTTTTAAAAATTATTGAAAAGTTCATTTGAGCAAATCCCAATAGGTTCCAATGATGATGAATTAAGTTATAGTTATTTTTTATTGGATATTTTCTTTATTTACATTTCAAATGTTATCCCCTTTCCATGTTTCCCCCAGAAACAACCTATCCCATACCCTTCCCCCTGCTTCTGTGAGGGTGTTCCCCCCCACCTACCCTCCCACTCCTACCTCCCTGCCCTTACATTCCCAACACTGGGGCATTGAGCCTTCACAGGACCAAGTGCCCCTCCTCCCATTGATGCCCAACAAGGCCATCCTCTGCTAAATATGCAGCTGGAGCCATGGGTCCCGCCATGTGTACTCTTTGGTTGGTGGTTTAGTCCCTGGGAGCTCTGGTTGGTTGATATTGTTGTTCTTCCTATGGGGTTGCAAACCCCTTCAGCTCCTTGGGTCCTTTTTCTACCTTCTCCATTGGGGACCCTGTGCTTAGTCCAATGGTTGGCTGAGAGCGTCCACCTCTGTATTTGTCAGGCACTGGCAAAGCCTCTCAGTAGACAGCTATATCAGGCTCATATCAGCATGCACATCTTGGTATCTACAACAGTGTCTATTGGTGACTGTAGATGGAATGGATCCCCAGGTGGAGCTGTCTTTGTATGGCCTTTCCTTCAGTCTCTGCTCCACACTTTGTCTCTGTATTTGCTTCCATGAGTATTTTGTTCCCCCTTTTAAGAAGGACTGAAGTATCTACACTTTGGACTTCCTTGTTCTTGAGCTTCATGTGGTTTGTAAATTGTATCTTGGGTATTCCAAACTTTTGGGCTAATGTCCACTTAACCATGAGTGCATACCATGTGTGTTCTTTTATGATTGGGTTACCTCACTCAGGATTATACTTTCTAGTTCCATCCATTTTCCTAAGAATTTCATGAATTCATTGCTTTTAATAGCTGAGTACTCCATTGTGTAATTGTACCACATTTTCTGTATCCATTCCTCTGTTGAAGGACATCTGGGTTCTTTCCAGCTTCTGGCTATAATAAATAAGGCTGCTATGAACACAGTGGAGCATATGTCCTTGTTATATGTTCAAGTATCTTTTGTGTATACCCAGAAGTGGTATAGCTGGTTCCTCAGGCAGTACTATGTCTAATTTTCTGAGGAACCGCCAGACTGATTTCCAGAGTGGTTGTACCAGCTTTCAATCCCACCAGTAAGCTATTTCTCTTTCTCCACATCCTCACCAGCATCTGCTGTCACCTGAGGTTTTGATCTTAGCCATTCTGACTGGTGAGCCTTGAACACATGGGCACAGGGGAAATTTTCCTGAACAGAATACCAGTGCCTTATGCTCTAAGATCAACAATAGACAAATGGGACCTCATAAAATTGCAAATTTCTGTAAGGCAAACGACACTGTCAATAGGGCAAAACAGCAACCAACAAATTGGGAAAAGATCTTTACCAGCCCTACATCTGACAGAGGGCTAATATCCAATATATATAAAGAACTCAAGAAGTTAGATTCCAGAGAATCAAATAACCCTATTAGAAATGGGGTACAATAATAAAGAATTCTCAACTGAGGGGTATCGAATGGTCAAGAAGTTCCTTAAAAACTGTTCAACATCCTTAGTCATCAGAGAAATGCAAATCAAAACAACCCCTAGATTCCACCTCCCATCAGTCAGAATGACTAAGTCATATTTACTAATAGTGCCCTTTAGTTACTATTAATCAATCTTCTGACTATGGTCTAAAGAGACTTTTCAGTCCTGGCAATTCATCTGTATATCTGAGCAGATTTGGAGGGACTTAGGATTTCTACGGCTGTGATATAAAACCAAGACCAGAAACAAGTTGGTAAAGCAGGGACTTGTTTTATCTTATAAGTTACATGTAACAGTCCATCACTGAAGGAAGTCAGGACAGGAACACAAACAAGGTGGGAACCTATAGGTAGGAACTGATGCAAAGACCACGGAGGAGTGATGTTTACTGGTGTGCTTCCCATGGATCTCTCAGCCTGCTTTCTTTTAGCACCCAGAACCACCAACCTATGGGTGGCAATGTCCCCAGTGACATAGACCCTCCAACATCAATTATCAATCAAGCTTATGCACTGTCAGCGTGCCTACAGGAAAGTCTATTAGTGGCATTTTCTCATTTGCGGCTCTCTTTTCCAAAATCACTCTATTTGTGTCAGGTTGACATGGTATAGTCACCAGAATTAATTAAATCCCTTATAAAATGTTTATGTTTACATACATAGGTGTATGAGTATAGACTCACAGGGAATAAAGAAGTCCTCATGTAGATGAAAGTATATGATCCAAAAGCACATAAGTACGATCAACTGACGCTGTATAATAGTTGAAATTAAGGTCTTGAATCTGTAACATGGTATAGAGGTTGCTGAAGGTGAGAGTTCAAGAAAACATGCCAAGAGGTGGAAGTTTGTCCCAGCGTGCTAGCATTACTAACTCTACCTGGGCACTTAAAGAAAAAAAAAAAACACAAAATACTGTCAAGGAAAAAATACTCTCAATTTTGGTCATCATGTGTAATATAGTAAAATGTGTCAAAAAGAATCTTAGAATTGTAGATCACTAGGTACACAATGAACCAAATAACCGTGGAAGATAGCCATCTAACATTAGACAACAAATATAGATTTTATAGCTTTACATGTAAGATGTAAACTTATTATTATGTTGTAAATGGTTATTTAGAAAAACAAGTCTAAAATAACAGTAATAATTAAACCAGTTAGAATTTTCCAGAGAAAGAACCAATATAACCTCTCATTCTCTCTCTTTCTCCCTCTTCTTCTTCTCCCTTTCTCTCTCTCCCCTTCTCTCTCTCCCCTCTCTCTAGCTCTTTTCCCTATCTAGTTTTATTTTTTAGGGTATATGATCACATGTCAAGAAGCATGTATATTTTGAAATTGTAGGTCAGCCCAACAAACTCAGGCAAAAGTTGATGTTAAATGGCCAACCCACGTGAGACCCTTAGACCACCATAACTGGAATTTCAGGCAGGATTTCCACAGTTCTTACATGATGTTTGCATGGGGGAAGTAAAGAAACATGTGCTCACCATAGATAGAGCACCCACAAGAGAATGAAGAAATACTTCCACTGAAGTCTGGATTAGTGAACCAGTAAGATTTTAATGGTTACTTATGGGAGCATAGGGGAGAGCTTCCCTCCTGGAGCACAGATAACTCATAGGAAGCTACATCATGAAGAAGCCCATGAGGGTGCTGTGTGTGCCTGAGATCTAGGAAAGATCCCCTGCATGGCTTCAGGACAGTGAAACCTGTAGGTCTTTCCACAACCATGTCCCTGTTTACAGAACCTTAGCAAGGACCTGGTAAATCTTGTAAGTTTCATAAACCTCTTGAGAGGTGTGACTTGTTTACTTCTAGAGTTTAAAGGTACCTCTTTCCAAGATAAACTGTTTCAATTCAGAGGACAAGGCTATATAGCAGTTGAGTCAGAAGTTCTTCACATAAACAGACTTTTCTCTTAAGATGTTTATCAAATTGCAAGAGACTCAGTCACAAAACCAAAGGAGAATGACTTCCTTTATATACAGTCAAGTGGCTATAAATGTTAATCACATCTACAAACTCAGCACAATTAGGCTGGTGTTTGACCAAACAAGTGGGCACCACAGTATATCAAGTTAACATAAAATTAATTATCATAGTTAATATAATAAATTGTTTAAAATGAAAATATAACTATTAGCTATTATTACTTATCAAAAAAATAAACTTAAAAGAAATGATTTATAAGTACAGTCTAGTTATTCAACAAAATCCCTGTGCCACACTTACACATATGAGGTATACTTATAGAGAAGGAAAAGAAGGCTTGCTTTCTTGTGGTGCCTTCTTGCTAATTTTCTCTTTAGATTTTTCTTTCCATGTCATTTGTACTATGATACCTATTTAAATTGTTCAGCTATAATGATACTTTGTTTATTCTGTTCTTTTCCGCCTAACCTATGATAATTTATTTGTTTGCTGGTATATATTTGTGATGATTTTTTATTAGCATAGCGGTTGAACATTTGATAATAAGGCATTATGCTCTTTATAAATTCTTACATTGTAATCCTTAGCACTTTAGCATGTAGCTGTTAGAAAAAGTATACTTCTACACTGCCTCCCAGGCAATCTTGTCTATCCTATTTCCATTTCATTGAGGCCCAACAACCTGCAGGAATCCCTTCTGCCAGGAGCCCTGAGTGGCCACACTGTTCTAAGAAACAGGTAGGTGATTTTCTCTATACTTCTCACCTTCCATTCAGACCTCTTCAGAATTGCTCATAGTTTTTCTACAGCCTGTCTGTAAGAACTGTTCTGTTACTCGCCTCTACTCTCTGGGGACCTCACTTCATGGACACAGGGACCCTGTAGTTCTTTCACAATGATTTGTTTTATCCTTCTGCCGGCTTCATCACTATTCACTATGCCATTTGCAGACCTGTGGAAATGCTAACAGGAACACCACAGCCAACTCATAAAGCTGGGATCTAGAGTGGACAGCAGCAACCAAAGAAAGAATGTCTGCATACCCAGAACAGATAGCTACACCAAAAAATACATCAAACATAATTCTGGAAGTCTATATCCCAATACAAAAACCACCTACATGAACAGCAAAGATGTATGTAACCTTCTCCAGAAGCTAGCCACTCTATTGCAATAGACCCCGAGAAAAGCAATTTAGGAGAAGCATAAGACAAGGACTTCAAAATAACAATTATGAATATGTTTGAGAGCCTTAAAGAGTATATAAAAATGTCTTAATGAAGTGTGTGAAAACACAAATAGTGAAAACATTTTAAAACATAAAGTAGAATTTAACCAAGAAATAGAATCACTAAAGAAGACCCAAAGTGAAAGAAAGCTGGAAATGAAGACTTAGAATGTTAAATAGAAATCCCAGAGGTTACCTTACTCAAAAGATTACTAGATATGGAAGAGTGAATTTCAAGTATTGAAATCAAGGTAGAATAAATGGATAGCTCAGAGAATATGTTTTTTAAAGTCCAGGCATAAAATATCCAGGAAATCTGGGACACTATGAAAGAACTTAATCTAAAAACAATAAGAATAATAAGATGAAGGAGAAAAAATTCATTTCAAAGGCTCAAACATTTTCAGCAAAATCAGAGAAGAAAATTATCTTAATCTAAAGATGGTGATGGCTATAAAGGTAAAAAGAGCATACAGATCACCAAATAGATTAGACCAGAAAAGAAAATCTCATCAGCACATAAAATATGATTTGAAAGCAAAACAATAAAAATATGATATTTACCTATTGTACTGGCTAGCTTTGTGTCAACTTGACACAGCTGGAGTTTACACAGAGAAAGGAACTTTAGTTGGGGAAATGCCCCCATGAGATCCAGCTGTGGGGCATTTCCTCAATTAGTGATCAAGGGGGAGAGGCCCCTTGTGGGTGGGATCATCTCTGGGCTGGTAGTCTTAGATTCTATAAGAAAGCAGGCTGAGCAAACCAGGGGAAGCAAGTCAGTAAAGAACATCCCTCCATGGCTTCTGCATCAGCTCCTGTTTTCTGACCTGCTTGAGTTCCAGTCCTGCATCCTTTGTTGATCAACAGCAGTATGGAAATGTAAGCCGAATAAACCCTTTCCTCCCCAACTTGCTTCTTGGTCATGATGTTTGAGCAGGAATAGAAACCCTGACTAAGGCACCTATGTTACATTGTTTGAGCAGAAAGCACAAATATGTGCCTCATCAAAACACATAGCACAGTTACTGGGACTTGGTAGAGCAAAGGCCCAGATTGGGGAGTAGCCAAAAATCTTTCCTTAAATATTTTTTTCCTTTTGTCTCAAGGCACAGAGATGGCTAAACGTTCAGTCCATTCATGCTGAAGAGTATTATACTGAGTTAAGGGAGGGGGCAAGTCAACGAAGCCTGCCATCTTGTCACTTCCCACCATCACACTTTACAGAGCACACTTTCTGGCCTTAGACAAATGACAACATAATTTTTCAAAGTGGCCAAATAAGCCATTGTCAAGCACGTTTGCTATAGGAAAAACTTACGTTGTGAGGGAGACCATCAATCTTGAGCAAATATAAATAAATCTGAGTGGCTCTCAGGCTATTGTCATGTCCTGTTTAGAAGAACATTTCTCATGCTCTGATTCAAACTCCCACTTGCATTTCAGTGGGAGAAATTTCCAAATTGGCAGTTGAGTCTAGCTCCTATATTTAGTATATTGATTTAAAAACTTGAATTGTTTAGATACGGTTATGTGGCTTATTTTATTTTTCCTTTCAGAAACATTTTTTTTTCAATTTAAGAAGTCCAGTTGCATGTAAAAATGTTTATTTTATAGTTTTTAAGAGTGAAAATCCCATAAAGATTTAATTTAATTTAAAGCAATATCCCCAATGCTCCAAAATATTTAAAAATGGTCATATACATAGAAAATTAATTTGAAAATTCTATTTTTTCAAGAAAACAACTAAAGAACACTTTTACTTACAGCTCCTGATGTCTATTTTAAATACAAAACTTCAACTTTTACAATAAGTGGATATCCCAACCAAGATTTCGAGATGCTAAACACTTCGTCCCCTTTTAAAAACTGACTCAAGGCAAGAAATAATGGTCATGACCATTCCTAAAATCACATATGGGATCTGTACTGGAAGGGAGGGTACATCCTAGCACAACTATGTCATGAATTAGAATACAGGCGCTGTCTCTTCTCCCGTCCCTATATTTTATATCATTTTTTTAAAAAACTTTTTTTAAAATTCCATATATGGGTGTTATATATTAGCATGATTCTGACATAAATTCCGGCCATCCTTTATCCACTGGTGAAGCTGTTTTTCTTCTTCATCTTTTCTGAGTCTCAGGGATATCAAAGTAAACCTTCTGCTGCTTCCAAGTATCAGATACTCAACCTGGAAATCCCTTGGAAAATAGAAGTTTATTTGATGACTTCTAACTCCTTTAAGGATAATTATTGGGAGATATAAGTTTACTCCTCCCACCTCCATATTGCCACTTCCACTTTCTGCTTAGAATTAACTTTTGTTATCATCCCGACTTACCACAGGAGGTCATAAGTTCAGTATTAAAAGGCAAGCATCTAGAATCAACAGTTCTAGGACAATGATTGTCAACATTGTCGGTACATTATGTTACAATGTATCACTCTGAAGAAGGAAGATAGGTTTTTGCTTTGATAATAAGAATTTTTTATTTTTCCAAAAAAAAAAAAAAACCACAGTTCAGCCTATTGGCTATCTTCAGTTTATTAGCACATTAAAGAAAACAAACAAACAAACAAACAACCACCACCAATAAAAAATCTTTTCGACTTTTGTCAAAAGGAAAATCATTACTTTTCTCTTGAAGGACTTTGTTCTGAAATATGATGCTGGGGTGATTCCCTTTGGTGGCTAATCATCCTCTAATTATGACGTCTAGCTAGATACCTGGCAGAACCTCTTGCACACTTCCTCTAAGTGCTACATTGTCACATGTAGGAGTTAAGTACACAGTGCTTAATTTATTATCACAGAAATAGAGCATTGCATATTAGAAATAAAATGATTTACCTTATTGATAGAATGCAAACAATTTAATATCCATGAAAATAACTAGTCATGTCCATTTTACATTCACTGTTGTGTGAAATGTTTCTGTAGTGCGCTCTCTGTGTTAACAAGTATTTGTATGTGACATTGTATTTACAGAAGATTTGTAAGTACAAATATTTTAATTGTTGTGGTATTCCCAAATACTTTAATTTTGTATTAAAGAATACAAGATTACATCTTTAATCTAAAGATTAAATTAGGCATCAAGGTTAATGTCTTCACCTAGAATATATGTGTCTGTATCAAGAATAAATATTCATTTTTGCAATTTTGATACTTCTACCTAATTAGGTGTTATCAAGTATTAAAGCAATATCCTTTATACTGAAAATATAGAAGCACATATGAGATTCAGTTATTGTGTGTTGTTTCTTTGTTGTGGTCTAGTTTTTCATTTTTTATTTTTTAGATACTTCTTCATTTTTGAATAGTTCCTAAGTCCTTTATTGGTACTCACAAAGACTTTAGTTATATCACTTAGCCAATATTTCATTTATTTATTTACTTAGCCTATTTTATGTGTATGAGCACTTTTCATATAAATATGTGCACCACATGTGTGCTTGATGCCAGAAAAAGGCACTGACTCCCTTGTAAGTGGAGTTACTGACGGTTGTGAACCATCATGTGAATTTTGGGAATTGAAATTAGGGTGTCTGGGAGAGCAGATCCTCTTAACCACTGAGCCATCTATCCAGCCTCCTCGATGAGGTCAGTGAGATGCTGTCAGTCTGTGATGGGTTCTTCTGAGTAATGAATATAAACTAGTAATAGTCTGTTGTCTAACTTGGATTTCGCTGACTGCTAGTGACATTCACTGAATCAAGTTTTTAGAGAATTGTGTTTCTTTACATCTATTTTACTACTATACTGGTTTTGCTTTTATATTTTAGGTACTTAGAAAATTTATTATTACATCCTAAAAATTATTCTGTATTTTCTCTAGACTTCATACAGGATGGCATATCATACTTAGACTATTTGATTCATCAAATATGTGACCTCCTGAATTTAATATGCTAAAGGAATCTAAAGACTTAAAAATATTCTTTTATATATTCTTTTACAATTTTCATCATGCTTTCATACTTTTAATTTGCTTAATTTACAAATAGTTAAATATGCTACTGCTTTGATTACAGAATGAATCTATTTGCTTCAAGTTAAGGTTTTACTGGATTTGTTTCTGAATACTGATTTAATTTCAATAATAGATTTGATAATTTCTGGGTTTTTTGTTTGTTTGTTTTTTTGTTTTTTTTTTTTTCATTTTGTTTTTTGTTTTTTGTTTTTTCGAGACAGGGTTTCTCTATATAGCCCTGGCTGTCCTGGAACTCACTTTGTAGACCAGGCTGGCCTCAAACTCAGAAATCCTCCTGCCTCTGCCTCTAGAGTGCTGGGATTAAAGGCATGCACCACCATGCCTGGCTAGATTTGATAATTTCTGTTTACAACATAATTACAATGACTTTAAAATAGATTTCAGTTATCTCAAGTCATTCTTTAATTGGCTTATTCCCAATCTTTTAAACAAATTACTCATTCGGGTTTTTACATTAATTTAAAAATATCATAGTGACAACAGTAACTGCATAAGTATTGGGTTTCTAATTAGAATTTAATTCGCTTATATATGATTTTAGAAAATATTTTAAAGACCTTGGATGTTCAGTTTTAGTATTTGTCCGTGAATGTTGTCTTATATGATATCAAAATATTATTTTCAGAAGAAATAAAAATAGTCAATCGACAAATGAAAAAAACTCTTGCTATCATTAATCACCTAGGAAATGCACATCGAAATGCCAGAGATTTAACCTTATTCCTCTTAGACTTGTTATTGTAAAATGGAGAAAGGATAAGAAGTATTAGCAAGGAACATGAGACTAACAACCCTGTATACTGTGGGTGGCAATGTAAAATCACTACAGTGCAACATTTTTGCAAAGCAGAATGGTGCAATACTATGTGATTTAGGAATTCTATTATTAGACGGATAGGAAGAGGAGATATCTGTACTTTGCATGTCTACTGATGTACCCAAGACACTGAAATAGCATATGCCTGTCAGTTGAGAAAATGACAATGAGAACAACAAATGTTGAATAGATAATAGATACGCAGACATTATTATCCCATTACAAGAAAAGATTTAAAAAGGGCTGGAGAGATGGCTCAGCAGTTAAGAGCACTGACTGCTCTTCCAGAGGTCCCGAGTTCAATTCCCAGCAACCACAGGGTGGTTCACAACCATCTGTAACAGGGATCTGATGCCCTCTTCTGGTGTGTCTGAAGACAGTGACAATGTACTCACATGAAATAAATAAATAAATCTTTAAAAAAAATGCAGGCAAGGAAAGATTAAAAAACAAACAAACAAACAAACAAAAAACCCCAAACCACTCATTTGTGACAACTTGAAAGGAATTTAAAGCCATTATGTTTGCAGAAATAAATAATGAAGAGAAAGAAAATTCACATATGATTAACTCACATGGGATCTGTTGAGACTGATCTGATAGAAATTGATGGTGAATGAATGAATGGTGGACCAGAGGGTGGGGTTAGTACGGTATGGCTGTACTGTATTACAGTAAAGAAAGAAATTCCATTTCATTGTGTTTCAGCAGGACATCTTCTGCATCCCAGTCTGGCCTTGCATTTGTGGTTTTCCCATCTCAGTCTCTCCACTACTGAAATGATTGCTTTGTGCCACTATATCCAGGCCAGAGTTCTGACCTTCCTTTGCACAGCCAAGTGACTCCTGATTACAGTAGATATAGTAACATGCTTTTAGTCTCTTAAAAGCTTATAGAAAAGTTACATTTTCATCATAAATAACTAACAGTTTAAGGACTAGATATACTTGCCCTGTCAGTTTATACAATATGTATATGTATCAGAACAACATGTGGTTCCCCATCAAACACAATTTCATGTATCAGTTAAAAATCAAGTTAAAATGACTCAATTTTCTTATCTTATTATGTATCTTCAACTTTCATCCCCACTCAAATGTGCTTTCTAGTGGCTGAATTTTGCATACAATATACCCCGTCATAACAGAATTGCAATGAAATAAAATGAAATGAAAATGATGGTGAGGTTGGTTTTTTTTTTTCTAATTTTTACATCCAGGTGATGGAAAAAGTCATCATCATTATAATGATGTAATATTAATGCTTCTTTTCCTCCTGTCAATGCAGAAATTATAAGTCAGAAATTAATTAATTAATTAATTAATTAATTATGAAATTGTCTTTCAAAAGTAGCTGGGGGTACTGAGGAGTCACATGGGCAAACTTTTGTCTGCTTTTGGGGCTCTGATTGTAGAAAACTTTCAACTCATATGTTTTAGTTTTGCAATTATCAAGAGTTTTTTTGGAGTCCATTTCAGGGAATCCACTTGGTATATCCTTCTCTGCCTTTGTACTCCAAAGTACACTCCATATTCAAACTAGATTAAATTATCCTTAAAGAGAACCAAGACAACTTGATAATGATATAATGGCAAATTATATTGTGAAATTAATGCTGTGAATATTAGGTTTAGTTGATGACAGACTTCACTCAGGATAAATTATTTCAAGGTTCCCTTAAATATATTACATATGTATTTAAGAAATAAATTAACATCCTTTAAGAGTAGCTATATAAATCACTTCTGATTTCAATACAGAATAATCACAGATGAATAGAAATGTTCCTGTGTCAAGTGAAGTTTGGAATCTAAGTTTTAAAGTGATGATTATTTGGAATAATTTAAAATATTTGTACAAGCTAAAAGTCCTAATTTACTGTTTGTATTCACAAGGACTTGAGTGAGAGTCTGTGAGATATTTCACATCTGAGTGGTTCTATCATTGTGCTTGAAAGCTGTGATAAACAATAGACATGCATTTCTACTTGTTTGTTTTGTAAAGTACTCCTTCCTTAAATATGTCATTTAACCAAAAAGAATGTCTCCAGTAAATCATATGTGTCATGACACTTTTGCCCTCAAGCTGAAAAATGCCAAATGCCATAGACATTTCCCAAGCTAACTGTAAGAACATTGACTGCTTTGGGGAGAAGTGGTGTAATTTATATAAGTTCTCAGGGCATAGTTCTGACTCCAGATGATCTGTTGGCTTTATTAATTTTCACTCAACTATTCAGGGCTTACAAATTCTCTCACAGTGCCTTGGTTCTATGAACTCTAACATTTTATCAGGTTAAAAGTTGTTGTTTTTCTTTGTTTTGTTTTTTTGTTTGTTTGTTTGTTTGTTTTTCTAATTTTCAGGATGATTTCATCTTGAACTAACTCTCTTTAAGACTTCTCTAGGTTTTCTACTTGTCTGTAGCTGACTATGAAAGTGGTGCTAATGAAAGCTCACTTTATCTTTCCAGGGTCCAAGTTGCTTCTCAAATCTTGATGACTTCTGCCTTTGTGATGCTTATAAACATTTAAAAAAAAACATTTTTTCATCATAATATGTCTTTTAATTGGTCTTTTGCCAGGAGAGTTGACACAGAAAGATGTGTGAATTCAGATAAAGCTGGTATTGGATGACTCATAGACTTAGAAGCAATAATAAGTCATTATTAGTTAAGTTAGGGAACAGTCTCACGGTCATAGCTCGTCATATTGGCTTGGCCATAGAAAACAGGATGGTGACTCTGAAACACCACCCAGTCATGGTTGGTGTTCAGTAAATGTGAGTAACTGTTATCAGTTGGATAGTTATGGTACATTCTGTGTCTGTTTACTTTCTTCAAAGGTCTGATAAAATTTAAGTCATATGAGAGAAAAGATAGCTACATTTGAGATATTAGTGTGAAATCACTCAAGAAAATATAAATTACTCAGTGAAGATAATAAATACTCAGTGTATCATACTGGCTTGAAACCTATTGTTTGGAGGGAGGATGAAGTGAACAAGTGCACTTATTTTTTGAAAATAAAATGCAGCTCAATCAACAAAATAAAATTTAAATTCAATAAAAATTCTTAGACTATTAGGGATTTGAACACATAATACATGTATTCAAAACTATTCATAAAAATATCATAAAGCCTCTTTATGATAAAACAAGAGAATGTTTTAAATGACTATATATATATATATATATATAGAGAGAGAGAGAGAGAGAGAGAAATAGGTCATTTTTGCACTACATAGTGAAATTTTTAATTAATAAAGCATATTTTGGTTAACTTACTACTAACAGCAAAATTTATTGGTTGTCATTGAAATGAAAATTCTATTTTTGTTATCCTCTAGCAATTTATACTCACAATACGTGGTAAAAGTGTATAGGAATGTTTACTTTCTCATCATTTATTAAGGCAAAAACCAAACCAAACCAATAGCATACAACTCAGTCATTTGTAGGGGTCTTCTATGGCTGAGTAGCTCGTGATTCCTCCACATCTATATAGAAGAGTGCTGGGCACTACACAAGTAAGGAACTTCCCCCAGGTATTAAGTGGCTAAATTTAGATTCAAATTCATTTAGTCTCTAGAGTTCACCTATTAACTACCTAGGACTCTTTTTTTTTTTTTTTTTTTTTTTTTGGATCTTTAAACAGACTTTTTATTTCATGTAAAATATGAAGACAGTGAATTCCTATACACCCCCCCCCCNAAAAAAAAAAGAGTCCAGGGGACTCCTTGTAGATGAAAGCCACATTCTGCAGATCAACAGCACTTTCTTTGCCTCTTGGAAATGAGGCATCTAAAGACATACATGATGAGAGCAGCATGCAATTCCTTTCCTTGAATATTTGTAGTGAAGAAAAGGCAAGAGAGTGAGAAAACACCTGATCCCTTAGATACTAGATCAAGTCTTTGCGTGAACTACACACTTTAGTGCATGTTAGCCACGATAATCTTGCAACATTTCCTAAAACTACTCTGGTGCTTTTTTTTTTTTTTAATCTTATCTTTGACCAAGCAATGATTCCTTCCTAGACTGTACTGATAAAATAACGAACAGACACTCTTCTAAACAATTTAATGATTGTCAAGATCTTAACAGAGTCCTTTCCTGGGCTGGTATTACTGCCACCTTTGCAGGTGAAGACCAGGCACAAGAGCAAAAGCTACAGAGGTCTGAGTACACCAAGTTAGGAAGTGTTGGGACTGCTTTTTTTTCAGATATGGCTTGGGAAACACTGAGAGGCAGGATTTGGGCATCGTTTGTCAAATGTACATAGGAGGCAGTGACGTGGTGTACAGAGAGGGAGGCAATTGAGCTACCCAGGGAAAGGAATCAAATTCCTTTAAGTTACAGGATACAGAGACAGGACTGAGGAGTGCCAACCACAATTATGCAGTTTGGAGTGGAGATGTAGGAGGCAAACTGTGTAGGTAATGAATTCCTTTGTTCTTAAGGGAAGTGCACTTGCAGGCATTCTGGTAAATAGCGTGCATCATTTGCATATTCTCCCCCTTTTCCTGAGCCTAGGCCCTCCTTCCCTGGTTAAAGTACTAAAAGATAAGGAGCCATTCTCAATGTTTTTATTCCTTGGACCAAAAAGTAGCTTTTTTCCCCCTTCAGTTCCAGTTTTTGCTCATTTTCCAAATATGGATTCATGTCTCATTTTCTTTTTCCTGTGACAATTTTAATTTGCCACATCATTCTCTGGGTTGTTATAATTCATTTATTTTAAATAGATTTTTGTTGAGTGTGTGTTTCTGAGAGAGTGTGTTTGTTTGTTTGTGTGTGTGTGTGTGTGTGTGTGTGTGTGTATGCATATATGCATGTGTGTGTTTGTGTGAGTGTGTATTTGTGTGTGTGTGTGAGAATGTGTTTGTGTGTGTGTGTGTTTGCTCCATTACTGAGTGTGCTCTTCAGAAAGAGAACATGCACTATTCATCATTCCTGTAACTGTGTTTGTCACCTAGAAACAAAACAATGGCAAATATATGAATGAATGATGGAATGAAAGAGAAATCTATTAGTTGGATATGTAGTTGTGGAGCTAAGAAAGGCTCCTCTCTGATCCATCAGCAAATGCTTTTAGTACTGCACTAAAAATGTATCCAGAATTCAACTGCTTCTCAGTACCTAACCCCTAATTGGTTATGATCTTTTGTCAACTGGGTCATTTTTAGTTTCCAACTTTTTATCTTGCTTACATTATTCAGCCCAAAGTGAAGCATGTCCCCCCTCTCCCATACCATTATGTGCATGATGCATAGCATATAGATGCTGATTGTAGGGTTGACTACAATAGAGGATATTGGAAATTTACTTCACTTAAATATTTCTGGGTTGCATCCACATTGCTTGGTTATGCAAAGAATGTGTCTCCTGTGAATTCTAGAGAAGGCTGTTGCTGTCCAGCATGTTGCTACTTCTGATCCATCCATCTGAAAACAAATGGTGAAGTTTTTGCAATAGTTTCTCATATGTCTGTGTTTATGTGCAGAGATATTATAGTAGGCTTTGCAAATTGCTTCCTGGGTGTTTGATAACTGAGGCTGAAGCCCAGCTTGTACTCTTATCTGCTTTGTGGCCAGAAGGTGAAAGGTGTTATTATTATTTTAAGTTTTCACAAAGGCATTGAAAAACTACTAGTTGCTAGAAATATGTAAAGTGACATGCATAAAGAAATACTAGTCGTCAATCATAATTGAGTAAACTGCCGGAGGAGACAGATTTTCTTTCCTCCTGTCTACGTATGTCCAGACTTCCTGGATAAGCTTTTACAGACCAGTGATGGTGGCATCTGCTTCAGTCACTGCCAAGGACAGGATCTGTTGCTCATGATGTTGTGAGAGAACAAGAACAGTGAAGATCATAAAGCACCTGTGCATCTGGATATACTTTTTATATGTTTTCCCCAAAAGCAAGAAACTGGGCTATGACCTAAGATGAAGAATATTGTCACAGACTTGAGAACTCTATTAGAATTACAAAGCAGCTCCCTGGATGGGCAGGATGATGGGGACTTTGGACAATCAAATTTGAATATTAAATTAAATGACCTCATTTTATGCTTCAAGTTAAGTGAGGCAGATTGAGAACAGACATAATAAAGGCAATGCAAATGGAAGGAAGGAAATTCATTAACAAAACAAAACAGAGATGGGTAAATTAGGCAACGATCATAACAATGAGTAGAAACTCTAATTGAACTGATATGTAGATACTACTTCCTTGGGAGAAAACAAAACTAGTTTTACAGAATATAAGTCCACAAAATTAGACATCAGGAAAGGAAAATGTTATTACAGAAAGCAATGCAAGTTTGTATCTTACACCACGGCACCATGATATGTATCACGTGCATCCTGTATGTGAAGAACACGTGAGATACGTTTCTCTAATCATTCTTATTGCTTGATCGTTTCGCTTTTGGAAATGTTCTTGGTGTTTTACATATATCAAATCAATATAAATAAATGATAAATTGAGTACTATAATTCTCCACTCACAAGGAGGGGAAAACATAAAGCAAGGGACATGAGGATACTCAGTTACTTTTGGTTGAAAAGTCTTGAAATTATGTACTCAAATGGTGATGTCTGGTTCTGACTATTAATCCATATACTATCCTACTAGATGTTGTAGCTAAGGCCAAAGAAAGTTATCAGCAAATAAAATTCAAAAGTACACAGAAGGAATGATATAGTACTCCTAAATGTGGCTCAGTAAGGAACGCTGACTTTGTAATACTTCAGTCGCTACAAAAATTATTATATAAGGGAGCCAATCAGAAAAATCCTTACTTTGATGAATGTCAAAAGCAAATTTAATAAAATTCAGCCTTTATTCCAGTTGATATTTACTTAGCACTAGTTTAATGACAACCAAGATACAGATACCTATTTTGAAATATATATTTATATACTCAAATTATACACGCATACGTACACACATATATACACACACATTGATAAAATATTGATATAATCAATTCATATAAACATTTCTAATGTCATTTCTTCAACGTATATTTTTTTTTTTTCCTGCAAATGCTGGGTATTGCCACTAGAAAAGTCATTTAAAAAGTGGTTTAAATTTTGGAAGTAAGGATTTCATTATATTGTTTCCTTATAACAGGATTTCTAGGATAATAGAGAGTATGTAAAACATACAAGAGGTGTCAAGGGGCTAGAGAGATGGCTCAGTAGTTAAGAACATGTTCTGCTCTTGTAGAGAACCTCTGACCTCTGTGGGCATCTGCAGACGCATACATATATCCATCCACATGCATAATTAAAGATAAAATAAATCTTAGAAACATAAATAAAACATCGTAAAGGAGAGTTCAGGGTAGGGTTGCACTTTTCATAGCTACCTCTAGATTTGATCAGTCCTACCCATACATCCAACTGAAATTCAAGAAATTTATATTTTAATTAAAAAGTAAATTCTTTACCACAAAATAGAAGTAGAGACAAAATGATTTCCCTGGTTTCTAATGCATCACTGGATACCCACAGAAACATTTGTAATTCCCCAACCAAAACATATTACTTTAGCTGTTAGTTTCTCTTAGAATGGAATAAAGTGCAAAAAATACTATAGAGAAGTAATTATCTTACTTAAATCATGAAGAGATAACAAGGTCATTGTCCTAACTATTTTCTTTTTCTTTTTTTTTCACTTATTTTATTAGATATTTTCTTCATTTACATTTCAAATGCTATCCCGAATGTCCTCTATGCCCTCCCCCACCCTGCTCCCCTGCCCACCCACTCCCACTTCTTGGCCCTGGCGGTCCCCTGTATGGGGCATATAAAGTTTGCAAGACCAAGTGTCCTAACTATTTTCATGTTTTCTTCTGTTGGATCACATATAACATCTAGATTTTTTCATGGCTCGAGTGAGTCCACTTTCCCAGAATAATAGAAATGTGAACAGGGCTAATTAGTGACTTAGTTGACCATCAACCAGGATCACTGTTGATTTCACAATTTATTCCATGCTGACTCTGAGATCCAAGACTTTTCTTTTGCCTGGTAAGGTACTTGGGCTTAAATCCTACTCTCATGGTTGGACATGCAAATATTAAAATTTAATATGTTAAGTTTCTTATCAATGTATCTAAAAATGGACTAAAATGTTATGCTTCTCATTGTGAGAGAAAACTCAGCCCAGGTTGCTCTTCCAGAGGACAAAGTTCAATACCTAGCACCTACATAAAAATTTACAATTATCTCTACAGTCACAGGCAATCTGATATCCTCTTGTGGTATCTGAGGGCACCAGGCATGCATGTGTCTACAGACTTACATCTATGATAGACACTCATGTACATAAAAATTTTCAATACTGCTCATCCTGAAATAGCAGTGAGGTATTCTCGATCTACGGAAGCCATTTTTGTTTGCTATAATTATCTGCTTTCATATTAAATTTCATTTTTAAAAATTTTAATTCTTTCCTGTGAATATACTTGTGAGCACTTTAACAGTTAAAAATAGCATGACATGTGTTTTATGAAATATCTAGTATAATAAAATATGGCATTTAGAGAAATAATTTAGGGAAAAGTCTTTTTAATGATACAATAATAGAATTGTAGAAAAAAATGTCTTATAAGTGTCACCTGTCATAAAAAAAGTTTATGACCAATGAACTAAGGCAGAAAATAGGAGGTGGAACATCCAATAGGGTTAAAGAGAATTCTGGGAAATGGTCAGAGGTTCAGGTGCCTCTGAACGTTATAGAGACAGATTTAATAAGACAAGGAAGGAAACCAGCCATGTAGTTGAACTCAGGTAGAATAAACAAGATAATTAATTTATGAGCTAATCAGAGAACAAGCTGAAGACATTCGCTAATACATAAGAGGTCTCTAAATCATTATTTTCTGTACGTAGGTATGGAAACAAAAGAGTAACAAGAACAGTTTCCTTCTGCTTTGCATATTGTTCAGAATATTTTATTGACATATTTGGCAAAGTAAATATACAATTATTCTTAAAATATAGAAGAAACTTTAAAATACGTGTAGTTTTGCTGTAAGACTGTGTCAAGGAAATGGGTACAATGCTTATAATCTGCTTCACTGACAAGAAACTGTTAAGAATATATTTATTAGAAATAAATAATATTAAATGATCCATTGCATTCTAGCCCAAAATACAATGAATGCCTTGGATGTAGAAAAGACCAAATTTTGAGAACTTGTAAGCTATTTCAACAACTATACGCTTGATACCAAAAAAAAAAAAAAAAAAAAGAAAGAAAAGTTGAAAATTTTATTTTTTGTATAATATTTGATAGCATTGTTTTTATTTAAAGAACAATAACAAAAAACAAACACAAAAACAAACAAACAAATGAAAACCGTAAAAACTCCAGGCTGGTGTAAGGTATTCATTGAAATAGCTATGGATTTCTTATATAGGCATTTTCTCTAAATTGTGTTTGTCTGTATTTTGATTGCTAAGCTAAAAGCCACTTAATATCTCAGGCTTGCAAAAAAAAAAATTCATTGGACCTATTAGTGAGCTATACTAGAGATATAAAATAATGTTTCATTTTCATTCAAAAGAATACAATCACTTACAAAGTATTCTAAAGAAAAGCTTTCCACGGCTATGTTATACAATGACTCACTTCTGTTCATAACTTTGTTACTTCAATGTCTAAGAGAAAGAAGTGACAATTTAATATTGAACTAGAGCATACAGCTAAAATAAGTTTTGTTTTTCTAACGAAACTGTAACAGTATCTACTCCCAGGCTCCATCCAAGTTTTCTAAACCAGTGTGATACAACCATCCAAGCCAGGAAAACAACAATGACTCAAGATGGTAAAATAACAATGACTCATGGTGGTTGAACATTGTCTTAATATGGTGTTGGTTTAGAATCCCATAGCTTATTTTCTTAGTTATTATGCCTTAAGCTCCTTCACTATGGGATAGTTCATTAGTTTTCCCCATTAACTGTGGTATTAATTTTGACATGTACTGAATAATTAGTGTGTATTTTAAATTTATTGTATTCAAGTCAGGATCTCACTGTATAGCAGAGGCTGATCCTGAATCCCTGGCTTTTCTGCTTTATTCCCTAAGTGCTGGAATTAGGTCATGGACCACCATGCTTGGCTGGATAATTATTAGGCTGAAAGTCCTCCAAATTAAAAAAAACTCCTCTTGGTCAAATTCAGGAAACTGTATTCTTGACGATATTGACCTAGATTGTCCAGTTGGGAGGCAGATGATGCTGTCTCATCAGTCTGGTGACATTAGTGCTGATCACTTGATTTGCATGGTGTCTACAAAAGTTTTATGTAGTGGTGTTACATTTTCTCCATATCTGTAATTCTCATATTTTTGGATAGGTAATTTGAGACTGTATGCAAATAAGGTTCTTATCATAGTTTTTCACTAGTTTAGCATCTGTTGACAATAGTTGCCTACAGCTGTTACAGTGGTGTCTGCCAGATGGTAAGCTATTTCTATCGTTATTTTTTACATTTGTTAATTGGAATCCTACTGAAAACAAAGCCTTCCTTTCTGTGCCGTTTGTCTGCTCTCGTTGTTATTTATATTAGCCTAGACTCATGAATATTTACTTAATTCTGTATTTCATCCTTTGCTTCCCATGATTACTTTTATTCACCCATATTTAGTTAAGGAGAGTCTCTTCAAATTGGTTCTTTCTGTTTTTGATCTTGTTTCCACAACATTTTTAGCACTTTTTATTTTTGGTGAACACAAGGCATTCTAGACACATTCACCCCTAGAGACCCCCCCCTTTTTTTTTTTGCCTAAGATAAATTCTCAGACTCTTATTTTGTATACTTTAATCTCTATTTTTCTCCATTAATTCACTTATTTATTCACTTCATATCCACATCATAGCTCCCATCCTCCCTGTCTCTTCTCCCACCACCCCTACCCATTAAATCCCTTCTTCTCTGAGAAGTGGGGTGAGTACACCCCTGAATACTAACCCATCTTGGGATATCAAGTCACTGAAGGACTAAGCACATCCTCTCTCCCTAAGGCCAAACAAGTTAGACAAAAAGAAGTTGTCAAGGGACGATCATACAGTTGTTGGGGGACCCACATGAAGACCATGTAGGCACATCTGCTATATATGTTTGGAGGGCCTAGGTCCAGTCCATGCTTGCTCGTTGGTTGGTGGCTCAGTCTCTGGGAGCCACCAAGGGTCTAGGTTAGGTGATTCTGTTGGTCTTCTTGTAGAGTCCCTATAACCTCCGGGCCATTTGATCTTTCCCCTAACTCTTCCATAAGAGTCCCTGAGCTGGTCAAATATTTTTCTGTCCATCTCTACATCTGTTTCAGCCAGCTACTGGGTGGGGCATCTAAGAGGACAGCTATGTTAGGCTCCTGTCTGCAAGCATAGCAGAGCATCATTAATAATGTTAGACCATAAATTATAGGATACCCACACTATAATCCATAGATCCATAGAAGCTGGATAACAGGGAGGGCCCAAGGGTGGAATCTTAAATCTTACTCAGAAAAGGAAATAAAATATTCATTGGAAGGACAGAGGTAGGAAACTGGGTGGGAGGAGGGATGGGAGGAGTCCAGGGGAATTCAGGGAGAAAGGGCCAAAAGGGCTGGGTGAGTGAGGTGGGTGGTGGTGGTAGGGGATTGGCATCAGAAACCTGGGATGGGGGAGGCTCCAGAGAGTATATAAAGGTGACTTTAGCTGAGACTCCTAGCAGTAGGGATTATGGATCATGAGTAGCCACCTCCTATAGCCAGGCAAGACTCTCAGTATAGGGTTAGGTACAACAACCCAAACACAAAACCTTCCACCCAAATTTGTCCTGCCTACAAGAAGTACAGGGACAAAGATTGAGCAGAGACTGAAGGAATAGCCAGTCAAGGACAGGTGCAACTTGAGCCCATCCTATGGGCAAACACCAAGTCCTTACACTATTAATGATATTTTAACTTCCTGGATATTTTTCTTGACTGTTAGCTGTAAGAGGCATCCTTGAGTTTATGACTATGATGATAGCAATTTCTCCCTTTAAAACTGGATCCATGTGTCTTTCTCTCTCTTCTTTCTCCCAACTTCTCTCTGTTCTCTTCCTTTGTTTTCTTGTGTGGGTAGAAAATAATGGTAGAAAACTTAATCATATATATATATATATATATATATATATATATATATATATATGTATGTGTGTGTGTGTATTAAACATTTGTTTAAAATATAGTATTTCCTCTCAATTGCTAGTTCCATGCCATTTAGTAATTGACAATGTCTACTGCAAGCAATAGGCTTTAATGATCTGTGACATTATATGCATGCCCCTATGGTACAATATTTGGGAATACATTCAATAAGTTGAATATAATTATAGGATCTGGTTTTTAAAAATACTGCCAAGTGCAGCAAAATTTCATGAGGGTAAAGGTTGATTTCTTAGTAATTCTTTCTTAATTTTTAGTTAGTTATTTCCAAAATAAATAATGATTTTCAAAATTTAGAATATTGTCCATTTTAAAATCATATCAAATTATATTGGGTTTGATCCATTGTGTCATTGGAGACTTTGCCTCCCAAACTTACAACCACAGCATACTTTCAGGGGCTGTAAGTGAATTTCATTAAAAAAAAAAAAATCCAATAGAGAAATTTCAAAGGTAAGAAATAGCTACATAAATTTAAAGGCTAATATATTTAGGTTAGAAAAGTTTTACAATCCTTTACAAAGGGAAATATTCACTGTTGCACCCTTATAATTCAAATTACTTAATATGAATTCTAAAGATAGTTTCTGAGCATATTTTAGCATTTTGGAGAGGAATATATGTTCAAATAACATCTGCACTCAATGGCTAATAGAAACATTTCAATGTTTAATCAGAAGTAACTGGTCTGATTAAATTGCACAGGGCACCACTATGTTACTGCCCACAATTTTTACACCTTTGAGTCATCATAGAGGCCAGTATATGAATGATAGAAATGACAAACAAAACCACGGGAGGAAGCTGCATGTTCACTCCTAATTACTTGTGCAATATGTGGGCTTTAAAGAATTTAAAAAAAGGTAGCTTTATTTCCCACAATTCTAAAAATGACTTGTTTATTTTAGGCAATTAGAACAACTTGTAGTAGTATAAATTAAGAGAACCTAAAACTCATCCACCACAACCCCAAGAGTGACAAACACTGGCATTCAGTGTACATGCTACCAGGCCAGTTTGATAGACATTGATTTTTCTTTAAGGGTTGTTTGGTGTTATATATAAAACAGGAGTTTAGTATCTTATACAATCAGAACATAATTTATTAATTTTGTAACAATAGCCATTGAGTTTATTTCCAAACTTTCCCTATTAAAATTGTGTTGTAGTAAATTTATATATTTTATTGTTAACCAATAAAGTATACATCCCAGGCATTTCTGTATGATTTTTCTTGTTTATTAGGTTAATATATATTTTTTCTAAATACCTCCAAATTTTTCTAAACACTCTTGGTAGTTATACCCATGTATAGTGTTTGAATTTTAGATTCATAGTTGTTGATTTTTAAAGTTTTCAGATTATTAATAACATTTAAAACAGTATCAATATCTTTCATACGCTTATTAAAATTTTAGTTTTTTTCTTCTTTGGGAGCCTGTTTACTAAACTCTGTCTCTCTGTCTCTCAGAAATCTTGATCAGTTAGGATCAATTACTTCTCCTAATACTGCATTTCCTTTCTTAACCTGCAGGATTAAGGGTATCAAAGCCCAAAGTGACCAGGGGGAAAAATCTAAGCTTCTAGTTCAATGCGATGCTGGTAGGACTCTAAAAGAACCAAAAGTTCTAGTCAAAAAGCCTTAATGTTGAAGTAACAGGAAGCAAAATTGTCCTAGTGGGTATCTAGGGTGATAAAGAGGGGAGTCGTCATGTATAGTAGATGCTGATTTCAAGCATATTCCACCTTCTGGAAACCCTATTCCAGCCCTCTAGTTTGCTGCTGCCTAATTAGTGCTATATTCTGTCTTCAAAGGTCATTCCTTTGTTCTGTCAGCCCAGCTGCTTCGGGATGGTGGGAAACATGGTAAGACCAGTGGGTTCCATGATCATGGCCATATTGCTGCACTTTTCTGGTTGTGAAATGAGTTCCCTGGTCAGAAGCAGTAGCTTGTGGCATACCATGATGGTGACTGAGGCATTCTGTAAGTCAGTGGTGGTTTCTCAGAGCATTGCCACCAGAAATAGCAAGCTCATAACCAGAATAAGTATCTATTCTAGTAAGGACAAAGTGTTATCTTTTCCACAAAGAAGTGATCCAAGTTAAACCCTACCACCAGGTCACTGGTGGGTAACCCTGGATAATGGTAGCATATGGGAGGCTTGGTGTTGGTCTCTATTGTTGGCATAGCTAGCATTCAGCAGCAGCAGCAGCAGCAGTCTTTGTCCGTGGAAGTCTATGCTGTTGAGCCCATGAACTGACTCCATCTCTGCCACCATGGTCACTTTGTTCAGGAGCCCACTGAGCAATGACAGAAATGGCCGAGGAAAGAGATTGACTGTCCATAGTGTATAGAATGAATCATCTATCTGCTTGATTATTGAATTCCTCCTCTGTTGAAGTCACATTTTGATGAACATTTCCTTGGGACATAAATATCTTCACATCTTTCTTCCATTTGGAGCGATCCATCCATAAACTTCTTCCCAAGGTTATCTTTCTCACCAACTTTCCAAGCCCCTAACCACCCAGACAGTTCATGGTAGCCCATGAATCAGTGAACAATGGCACATCTGGCCACTTCTCATTCTAAACAAAATGCATGATTGTGTGTACTGGCTGATGTTCTGTCCACAATGAGGATTTTCCCTTTCCAGGTGTCTTTCAGGACTGTCCGCAAAAGGGGTTGAATTTCTATGGCTATCTAATTCTATATGGTGGTTACAACATGTGCAGTAACATCAGTAAATCAAGCCTGAGTCAAGCAATAATAGGGCACACTCCATGAAGCTATAAGTACATGATTGGGAGAAAATTATAATAGGAATAGAAACGAGAGGCATTTATGTACCTTCTTCATATAACTTGCTTGTGCCTTCAGAACCTGCTTGGGTCTGGTCAGATATATACTTTCTCCGTTTGATAATGGATTGCTGCTGTGCATGTCCTACACTACTGCTTGGTGGGTCAGATAAAATCCAGATCAGGTCACATGGTAACTTGGTTACCCATTGTCAAATATTCCGTTTCTAATAAAGACCAACAGTGAGCCAAGAGAAAATAGTTGTCCGCAGATAAGGGAAAATAGTTGTCTGCAGATATTAAATTCTTGCTACAAAATATTAAAGGTGATCTTTGTGATTTACCTATAGTAGTGACCTGGTCGGATGGATGAGATGGTCTAATTGGTAGAGCAGTCTGCGCTGTGACCTGGACCTGTTGAAGAGCCCACTCTTGTTCTAGATCATACTTAAAACTAGCAGCTTTCTGAGGTGCTTGGTATATGGACCAGAATAACAGATCCAAGAGAAGAATGTGCTGACTCCAGAATCCAAAATAGGTCTAGGAAAATCACAGTGTGATTTTCTTGGTGGTGGGGGGGCCAAGTTCAATAACTTATTGTTCACCTTAGAAGCAATATCTCTTCATGTCCCATACTATTGGACTCCTAAATTTTTTACTGAAGTAGAAGACTCTTGAATTTTGCCTGACTTTATTTTCTATCTTATAATATGCATATGTATTACCAACAAGTCCAAAGTGGTTGCTACCTCCTGCTCAGTGATTTATTCAACATATCATCATTATAATAGACAAGTTGCAGAAAATTAAACCAAAACCTTCCTTATAAAATTGGCTGGAATACAAGAAAAATTCAAGTCCTAGTCTCAAAGGGTATGTGTAGTTTAATTTCCTTTGATAGCAAAGAATGAGATCTTTCAACTTTAATCAAGTTGCAATTTTGTGAAGAGAAGTATGATCAAGATCACTTGAAACTAAGTGATGACACAGAGCTGAAGAGTTAATATGCCCTTCAGGTAAAACTGTATAGGTATAGTGTTGTCCTTGCCAACTAAAAGCACATTTCTTCTGCTGATCCTTTTGGAGAATTACCAAGAAAAAGGCATTTGCTAGATCAATAGCTGCATGGCATGTATCAGGAAATGTTAGTCTGCTCAAGTAAGAACACCACATCTGGTAGAGCAAGTGCAATTTGGAGTCAATGCTTGATCAAAGTTTCAATATCTTGTTCTTTACTATTAAATTAAATTAAACTACTGATACCCTTTGAGACTGGGACTTTAATTTTTGTTGTAATGCAGCCAATCTTATGAGGAAGGTTTCGGTTTAATTTTCTGCACTCGAACTCCGTGGCTGCTGGAGAGGAGAGTCTCTTCTAGGGCACGCTGGAAACATTTAGAGTATGCGTGGCCATCTGGAGTCAGTCAGTTTTATCACTTGAGTTCAATGTTGTCCTTCATCACTAGGTCCTGAAATGCTAGATGTTTTCTATTTTTTTTTCTTGGAACAAATTCTTTTTCTTTTATCAATTTTTCTAGAGCCGCCAGGTGCAACCAACCATATCATTATTTTCCTTATTTTTTTCCACAAGTTGTCAAAAGTTTTAAATAGTCATTAAATTTCTTGCTTCTCACAATAGGTGTATCAGTATCATCAGACACATTTGTTGTGATAGATTTTTTAATGCTCTTCATGCTTTTTAGGAGAGGCTCCCATAAGTGTTGGCAAATCGGAAACATGTTCCAAATACTTAAAAACTTTATCCTGCCTTTCTTGCTCTAGAGCTACTCCTGGTACCAAGATTTGTATTGTATTGAATAATGTGCTCTTAGGCCTGTGTCCATCATTATCTATCATGTCATTTACCATAAAGAAGTTGAAGTCTCTAGCTGTCCTAGAATAATCTAAATATCCCTTGATGTTTACACTTTTTTACCATTGCATTTCAGATGATTTTCCAAGGATAAAAATCCTTTTACTGAGTGGAAAGGGTAGCAAGAGGGAACTCAGAAATCCAAAGAAATGGAAGCTCTCCTGCAAAAAGTCCAACCTAGAATGCAGCAGGAAGCCCAGCAGAAAACAGCTTCTCTTGCCACATTTCTGTCCCAGTTTCTACAAATCAGAGTGACGTTCATGCCCTTTCTTCCACCTTGATCTGTGTAGACACCCTCTGAAGTTCAGGATTACATGGGCATTTATATCACTATCAGTGTCTTAGTGATCAAGTGAAGAAACAATAGCGTTTCCCCTTCATATTTTGTAATTTACACAGACTTTGGTTTAGGTCTACTTCTGCTGTGTATGTGGTTTCCTAGACATCTGGAGTAGGCTGTTAATTTGGTTAAAATAACAACATTACCATCTTCAATAGTTGCTTAATTCCTATGTCTGTATAAATGTATAACTTCCTTGCTTTCAAAAGTATGTGAGGTGAAATTTCAGACAAACGCTTTATTCATTGTCCTGCAACTATTGTTGTTTGTACAAATAATTGTGATGGCATAGGCCAATGTGCAGACCTGGTACTCTCCTTCAAAAGAATTGTTGGGTGTTTTTGTCATTGTTTTCGTGAGAAGATATTGACATTCACAAAGTTACTGGTTTTTTTATTTTATTTTATTTTTAATTTAATTTAATTTTTATTAGATATTTTATTTACATTTCAAATGTTATCCCCTTTCCTAGTTTCCCTCTGAAACACCCCATCACTTCCCCGACCCTCCTGCTCACCAACCCACCCACTCTTTATTCCTGGACCTGGCAGTCCCCTATACTGGGGCACATGACCTTCACAGCACCAAGGGCCTCTCCTAGCATTGATGACCGACTAGGCCATCCTCTGCTACATATGCAGCTAGAACCATGAGTCCCACCAGGTGTTTTCTTTGGTTGGTGGTTTAATCCTAGGGAGCTCTGGGGGTACTGGTTATCTCCATGTTGTTCATCCTATGGGCCTGCAAACCCCTTCGGCTCTAGTTCCTTCATTAGGGACCTTGTACTCCATCCAATGGGTGGCTGAAAGAATCCTCTTCAGTATTTGTCAGGCACTGGCAGAGCCTCTCAGGAGACAGCTATATCAGGTTCCTGTCAGCAAGCTCTTGTTGGCATCCACAATAGTGTCTGGTTTTGGTGGCTGTTTATGGGATAGATGTCCATGTGGGGCAGTCTCCGGATGGTCATTCCTTCAGTTTCTGCTTCACACTTTGTCTGTGTAACTCCTTCCATGGGTATTTTGTTCCCACTCCTAAGAAGGACTGAAGTATCCACACTTTGGTCTTCCTTCTTCTTGAGTTTCATGTGTTTTATGAATTGTATCTTGGGTATTCAAAGTTTCTGGGCTAATATCCACTTATCAGTGAGTGCATATCATGTGAGATCTTTTGTGATTGGGTTACCTCACTCAGAATGATATCTTACAGATCCATTTGTCTAAGAATTTCCTAAATTCATTGTTTTTAATAGCTGCTTAGTACTCTATTGTATAAATGTACCATACTTTCTGTATCCGTTCTTCTGTTGAGGGACATATGGGTTCTTTCCAGCTCCTGGATATTATAAATAAGGCTGCTATGAACATATTGGAGCATGTGTTCTTATTACATGTTGGAGCATCTTCTGGGTATATGCCAAGGAGTGGTATTGCTGGATCCTCCGGTAGGTAGTACTATGTCTAATTTTGTGAGGAACCACCTAACTGATTTCCAGAGTGATTGTTCCAGCTTGCAATCCCACTAAAAATGGAGGAGTGATCCTCTTCCTCCACATCTTCTCCAGCATCTGCTGTCACCTGAATTTTTTATCTTAGCCATTCTGACTGGTTTGAGGTGGAATCTCAGGGTTGTTTTGATTTGTATTTCCCTGATGACTAAGAATGTTGAACCTTTTTTTATATGCTTCCCAGCCAATTGCATTCCTCAGTTGAGAATTCTTTGTTTAGCTCTGTACCCGATTTTTAATGGGGTTATTTGGTTTTCTGGAGTCTAACTTGTTGAGTTCTTTGTATATATTGGATATTAACCCTCTATCGGATTTAGGATTGGTAAAGATATTTT
>NC_034610.1:11701676-11705958 GCF_900095145.1 Mus pahari
GTAATTCTAATAGGTCTGCCTTTATATGTTATTTGACCATTTTCCCTTACTGCTTTTAATATTCTTTTGTTGTGTGTGCGCATTTGATGTTTTGATTATTATGTGATGGGAGGAATTTCATTTTTTGGTCCAAACTATTTTGAGTTCTGTAGGTTTCTTGTATGTTCATGAACATCTCTTTCTTTAGGTCAGGAAAGTTTTCTTTTTTAATTTTGTTGAAGATATTTACTGTCCCTTTAAGTTAGAAGTCCTCCTTCTCATCTATAATGTTATCCTTAGGTTTGATCTTCTCATTGTCTCCTGGATTTCCTAGATGTTTTGAGTTAAGTTCTTTTTTGCATTTTGCATTTTCTTTGATTGTTGTGTCCATGTTTTCTATGGAATCTTCCGCACCTGAGATCCTCTTTCTATCTCTTGTATTCTATTGGTGGTGCTTGCATCTATGACTCCTGATCTCTTTCCTAGGTTTTCAATCTCCAGAGTTGTCCCTTTCTGATTTCTTTATTGTTTCTACTTCCATTTTTAGATCGTGGATGGTTTTGTTCAATTCCTTCACCTGTTTGGTTGTATTTTCCTGTAATTCTTTAAAGGATTTTTAATGTTTCCTCTTTAAGGACTTCTACCTGTTTACCTGTGTTCTCCTGTAATTCTTTAAGGGAGATATTAATGTCCTTAAAATCCTCTAGCAGCATCATGAGATAAGATTTTAAATCTGAATCTTGCTTTTTCCGGTGTGTTGGGGGTATTTAGGACTCGCTGTGTTGGGAGTACTGTGCTCTGATGATGCCAAGTAGTCTTGGTTTTTGTTGGTAAGATTCTTGCGTTTGCCTTTCGCCATCTGGTAATCTCTGGTTTTAGATGTTCTTGCTGTCTCTGGCTGGAGCTTGTTCCTCCTGTGATTCTGTAAGCCTGTGTCAGCACTGCTGGGAGACCAACTCTTTCCTGGCAAGACCAGTGCACAGAGGGCTGGGGAACAGCCCCACCTCCCAGGTGCAGATGTAGGCCCCTAGGACCCTTCCCAGCTGCTCTCCTGCTTATGTGGCCTGTGCAGTCCTGGGTGAACAGGTCTTAGTCACTGGAGAGAAATTGGCGATCTCTCCTGAGGCCCAGGGTCAGAGCACTCCCTGGAGGCAAGCTCTCCTCTCAAGTTACTGTTTCTTCAGAGACTTGTGATATTATTTTTCAGTAACATCTGGCTTAACATGATTATAACAGAAATTTTGCTTATAAAAGGGGTTTTAGGCTATCATTAAGTCAAGCTTTTAGTGCATAGGCGAGCCAGATGAAATGTATTTTTTCAAAGTACTAAGAATTGTTTTCTTAGAAACCTTTCCACCTTTCATTTTGTATATCCATTAAGAAATAATCAGCTAATTCTTAAGTTGTGGCAGAAATCCATTGAACAAGTTTTTCTGGCCCTATCATAGTTTATACTATGAGAACAATGTGAGCATAAAGATAACCCAAATACAGTGAACGGAAACATCACATTTCAGTTTTAACCTAATTCTGTAACAGTTTTACATCTCAAGATTGTCACTACATTTTCCTCCTCCTCCTCCTCTTCTTCTCTCTTCTTCCTCTTTCTCTTCCTCCTCTCCCTCTTCCTCCTTTTGCTTGTATTAAACAGAAAGGTGATAATTCACAGTCACATCTTTCCACAATTTTGCAAACAAAACATAGTTTTTTTCCTCCAAACTTAGATTTTTTTTTTAAGATTTAAAGATTTTAAAAAGTCTTAAGATGTTCAAATTCAGAATTCAGAGAAAATAGTCATGACATTAGTCTCCCATAATATTAATATCCTCTATGCCAGCGGGATATTTTCTTTGACTCCTTTCTTTAAGCCTACACTGTTATGCTCTTGCTATCTGATATTCATTAGGTTCCTATCAGTATTTTATAGTAGATAGCTTTGGACAAATGTTCTTAATATTTTATAATATTATGTAAGTTTGTTACCACCCTAAAAACTCCAGTGTGATGCATGCCCATTCTTTCCCTTTCTCCTCTGCATAACTTGTAACATCCTTTGTGTTTGCATGCTGTCTTTTAAGATTTCCCCTTTACTCAGGGATTGGTTAGATGCAGTCACTGTAGTCACATAGTATAAGGTAAAATTTAGGGTTTGCTTCCTTAAATTCAGTTCCTATAAATAGATTTAAGTTTGTTAAAATAAAGTGAAAGTGGAGGAACAGAAGGGGAGGGAGAGAGGGAGTGAGGGAGAAAAGGAGGGAGAGGGAATGAGGGATGAGAGAGAGAGAGAGAGAGAGAGAGAGAGAGAGAGAGAGAGAGAGAGAGAGAGAGAGAGCTGGATCATGTCCCTTTCATCTGCAACTAAGACTTATGCATAAAAATATTTTGTAAAACAATTGTTCACAGATACACACACAAATATATTTTAAGGAAGAAGTGTACTTTAAACACTACTCTAATCCAAAGTGTTCATATGCATATACAAACATAAAGCACATAGGGCTTTTGTGGGCACTGGCCAGGGAATTGCAACTTAGGAATGTATGCTTACCAGAACTAAGGCTGAGCTGGACCACCCACTAAACAGAGGCCACCCAAGGGAAAATTGGAGACCTGGGCAGGCAGTGCTGCCAGATTTGCTTCACAAGAACAGCTGCAGACATGGAGTAGAACTGGGATGGCCGTCCCAGCACCTGCTGCCTGGCCCAGCCAGCTGCGGATAAGGCTGTGTGGGCCCAGCTGCTTTTAGGAAGGGCACTGACAAAGTCTACCGCCATTTTGGCAACTGTCAACTCTTGCTATATTTGGTTGAGCAGGTTTGGCAGGGAGTTATGTGGTGTACCAACTAAAACTTAGGCTGATCAGTCGTAAGCCAGAACCATAAAATCATAGGACTTGGAGGAACCTCCCATAAAGTGGGTTTCAAACTTCGGTATGAATTAGAATAACACTGGGAATTCCAGACAAGGGTGGTTTCCAGACCTAACACCTTACAGAATCTAATGCAGTGAGTCTTGAGTGAAATTATTTAGAATTTACATTTTAGTCAGCACCTTAAGTAAATCTCACCTAGATGAACGATGGGGTTTAAAGTTCTAAGGAACCTCACAGTTTGGGATATTTGTTAAAAATAGATATCATGTTGACTTCTTAATTCAAAAGTAAGTTTGTATATAAAACTACCCGAAGTTAGGAATTTTCCCCTCTGCTAAACACAAATATGTAAGAATCATCCCAGTGATTATTGTCTTAAAGGTTCAGTGTAGGTCACCAGCCATGCATTTCCTTTAACAAGCCTCTGCCTCCCAAAGTTACCACAACCTTTACAAACAACACTACCATGTGAAGATCAAGCTTCACAGCAAAGCCTGAAGGGCAGATTTCATATTCAAACCACAGTGGTTAGGCGGGCTTCGAGGAGGAAATAAAAAATTAGCGGGAAGAAGTCAAAGTTCTGCGACAGTCTGGTTGCCCAAGATAAAACCAAGTCGGACCAGGGGCCCTCTGAAGAGAAAGGCTGCATGCAACGAATGACTGGCACTTTATAAATTTATCAGAAGGGCTGGATGATATGATAAGAGGTGTGTGTTGGAATAAGATAAACTTGATAGACATTTTACAGGTGACATAGGAATTTAGAAACTGCATTTGTATGAGCCACTGGAAGGATACTCTTGTTGTGGATGGCCCTGGTGCTGTTGTATTTTGATGTTAATTTCATTTTTCCAGGAGGGGGTGTCTGGAATGAGGAATGAGTCATATACTCAGGCGACTCCTTGTGACCCATCCCTTAATGAATAAAGGAATCAATCACTGGGAGAGTAGGCAGGACTTCTGGGTTGGAGAGAGGAAGGGAGGAAACAGAAAAGAGTTAGGGGCTTTTTTTTTTTTTTTTTTTTGAACGGGAATAGCGGGAGGCAAGATGTAGCTACTAGTGTCTCCCGGCTTACATGACCAATCTGCCAGGATTCTCCACCAGAGGAGAGGGCTTAGAAGATTAGGATTCTGGTTGTTGTGCCCAGAGATTGAGTTTCCCTTGTTTCTGAGGGTTTGTGTGGCGTTTTCCTTCATGCCGCGGTGTGACTGGGTTTAAGAGAGAAAGGTATGGCAGCAAAGCGTGGGTTTGCCAGATGGGCACCACCAAGGCCCTGGGGATTTTGAAGCATTGGGCGAGCTGGTAACGACCTATCAGTGGGATTTTAGCGAGGTGGGTCGAAAGATTTGGAACTCCGGACCAGAGAGTAGGCTGAGATGAGAGCATCTGGCTGGTGCCATGTAACCCCCTCCCCCGCCCCTGTCCCCACCC